>NC_056731.1:445063252-445160752 GCF_019279795.1 Protopterus annectens
TCCAAGACTATAGAAATGGCAGCAGACATGGGTGGGGGTCTATGCTAATAATCAAATAACTCCCTTTCTTTGTAACGGACCACAACCACTGGAAATGGCCTCCACTGAGGGAGTTCATCAAATCAAATATTAGGCCACGAAGACAATAATATATAATCCAAAATAGTTTATTTTCCACATAAACCATTAATGTCAGTTTATTTTCCACATAAACCATCAACATCAAGCACTTTCATCCTATTGGTGTGCACAACAAGCAGAGGGGCTCTAGAGTGAGTGGCTTATACAGTTTGGGGTTAAGCAGTTTTCTACAGCTCCCTTTCTTTGCAATCACAGAATGTAAGCATTCTAGCTCAAATATCAACAAGGACCCAACCAGATCGTAAGTCATATCACACTACTATCAACCTAGTACAACAAACTACACTAGAAATGTTTATACTAGGAATTACACAAAACTACATAATTCTTGCAGACCTAAATATTATTGCTATAGGAATTGACTCAACCAAATTGAATAAACTGCTTAATACCTATAGACTGCAACAGCTAGTATGACAACCAACTAGACCAAATAACCAAATGGACAACCACAGTACACAAGACTTTCTCATTACAAAAATAAAACATAGCTGTATGAGCATAGACATACAACAATATAATATGAGTGATCACTGCCCTATCATCTTTTTCTGGTGATTTAAAACTAAGAAAGGTACCCCACAAATAATTAGCAGCCAACCTTCCCCAAGCACAAAATGATAGAACTTAATTCCCAACCAGATAACTTTGACTGGTCCAGTGCGTAAAACCTTCAAGATCCCACGCTTGTCCTGTCATACTTCACCAGTTTATGAATCCTTCATGATTTTAAAGGCATCATCTATTAATACTGTACATAGATTGCAGTCTAGTTTGGTGTTTAGAATATATGTTTTGTTGTTAATAACCTGTTTATTCCCTTTTTTAATACTTCACCAGTTTGCTGTCCCACATACAAAAAAACGTATTCCCTATCTCAGAAAGAAGAGTTAGAGTAAGCTCTTGGATTACTAATGAAATAAAACAAGAAATGAAAGATAGGGATAAGGTGTGGAAAGACTGGAAAAAAGACAAATTAAACCAAACCTGCCACTACACGTACCTTTAGAAAATCAACTAGAAAAGCTACAAACACTGCCAAAGCCTTTTACTTATGGGAAAAAAAAACAATCTGTTCTCTATTTTAATCCTAAACAGTTCTGGAAAGAAAAAAACAAGTAATCCATCAGCTATGTATAATAACAAAGCGCCATATGATATAAAAAGCTTGCCTACAAACTTTTAAGACATTTCTTCTTTTTACCTTAAGTGATATTTCAAACTCCTTTCCTCCCTTTCCCATAAGCTATCCACCACCTGTACAACTTTTCACACTAGCTGACTATGCACCCACATTTCATTTCTCAGCAATATCACCCAAGTAAACAAAAACATTCCTCTTAAACCTGCACACCACAGGCAGCAATTTTAGTGAACTTCATCCTATATTTCTCAGACTAGTAGCTGAAAAAAAATCACTAAACTCTTTACACACATCATTAAATTGTCCCCCACCAATTCCATGGTCCCTGCACCATTTATAAATTCCATTATCATCCTAATACTTAAAGTGCAGGCTCCATCAAATATGAACAATTGCAGACGGATTTCCAACTTTGCCCATAACAAAAATATTTGAGAAGCTCCAATATAAAAAACTATTTAAACATATCAACAGCTACAACCACCAACACAGGCCCATAAACTTCTTCAGCACCCTGACAGCATTCATTTCTGCAACAGATCCTATCTACTTAATATGAACAACAGTCTTATTAAAGCAATATTTGTTCATATGATTAGGGCTTTCAAGACTGTTAGCCATAACCTACTCCATTACATAAATAAAATGTATTTATTGACATTTGAATACAGGAAAGTGTGACTGCATATGAGCCCATTTTCAGTGGAGGTCTGTGGAGAAAAGCTTCAAAGTATTACAAAACATTTTAGGAGCAATAATTTTACAGTGTTGAAAAACAATACAAAAAATAAATACAGTTTAAATAATTATACCAGATTAGACATAATATGAAAACATTGGTTACGTATAGATATGTTATGTGACAATGATTTAATAGTTAGAGAAATTTTAACCAGTTTATAGAAAATATGAAGGTAAGTTAGTTTGTGAACTGCAATACAAAATGAGAGAAAAGCAGGCTTATGGTATATTTAGAGAGAAAGCCAATGGAGAGAAACTGATAGAAGTAAAGAAGTGAGTGAAGAAGGGTGAGTACAGAGATATAAGGTATGAATAGCTGTTTGTTCACATTTAAGGATATGGTTTATCCTGGTATTGAGCAAGAACAGAACCAGCTTATGGCTAGGAAGTGTTTCAAAATGGTTTTGAAGGATGAGAGGGAGGGTATTGACCTGATGGATACAGATAAGAAGTTCCAGGTCTTAGCAACATGGTACGAGTACAGACAATGCCCTGCAGATTTGAGAAGTTTGTGAACAGACAACAGTTTTTGGTCACTGGATCATAATGGCCAACTGGGAACATATTTGTGTAGAATGTTATTTAGTGCTGGACAAGCCGATGGATTCTGGATAATTTTATAGGTGGTAAGAAGCTATGTATATGTTAGTTGATGGGGTAGTTCTAACAAATTTAGGCTTTTTTAGTGCAATACAGTAGTGGGTTCTGAAAAGGGCATTTGCTGCAAATTTAGCAATTTTATTATAGTATTTTCCAAGTTTTGATTTTTGTGATGCTTGAAGGTTAGTAAGGATGGGAGCACAACAAAGAAGTGTGGGAAGCAGATAAGTAGTGGTAAGTGTAGCTTTACTTGTGTCAGTGGGAATGTTTTTGGCTCTGTAAAGCATCCCTAGTTTTTGATGAGTTTTTCTTAATGCAATTTTGTATATGCAGGTCAAATCCCTAATATTTTTTCTGTGAGAAGTGACTTCAATGGTTGTATTATCAGCAGAGCGGATTTGTTTTAGGGCTGAACATGAGTTGTAAGTTACAAAGCCATGTTTCAGTTGCTGTTAAAGCTTTCCGAGTAATTTGTTTGGCAGTTAGTGGTTTGAATCTCTGATGGTCTCCCTTGTGGAATGCTTATAAATGTCATTATCATGTGCTAATAATGTGTCATGAAAGGTCAACATGCAGTTTACATGACATGCATCTGAGACCTTCCATGCTTCAGTTGACTCATGCTGTGATGAGTACAGTGGTTAAAGGGTTTTAATCAACACCCTTGATACCTATGTCATTTTCCACCGTAAATTCTGTACTCTTCCACAATATTGTAATAGTTCCATGAAATGTGTATGTTCATACCTCTTCAGTACACCTTGCTCTATGGCTTCACTTGCTAATGGTGTTGTATGTACATTATCAGTGTGAAGAGTCAGGAGTTCACTGCTGTAATGTCTTCCATTCTCTTGAAATGTATTTTCCAATCATCTTTCCAACCAAGCCTTCTGTGGCATGTCCAGCTACTGTAATGTCCTGGTGAATACACACTTGCAGAAAGTCCAGGGTTCAGACCCTCGTATGTGCATTATCCCTGTCCTGTTTTTTATGTCTTCCATTCCCTTGAGATTTGTTTTGCAGTCACCTTTCTAACTTAGGTGTCTGTGGCATGCCATGCTACTACAGTGATCTACAGCATATCAGTGACATTGGCAGGGGTTCAGTTTCATTCTTGGGTATTTCTGTCTTAGTGCTGTCATGTGTTACATTCACCTGAAAGTTGTGCACACTTTATTTAATTTTCTGTGAAAGTGCTGCTCAGATTACAGGAGTAAGGAGAAACATGAGAGAATACTTTTAATTAAGTACCAGGTCAAGTGTATATTTATGCATAGCCAGCTAATCAGCTGAACTTCACAAGGCAGGACACAAGGTACAGTTACTGACTGAGGGAGGGAATATGGGAGGAGTAACCTGAGCAGAAAGTGAACACTCACAAAATTTGTTTTTGTAACAAGCCTTTGTTATCTCAACAATCTGTTAACATGTCTGGAAGCTGATTTACCTGAATGTGGAATCCAGCATGTGGAAAACATTTGGAAGAGTCACTACAATCCATTCAATGACATTTGGATTGATGACCCTTTAAAATTAGCTGTATGTCTATGGTATTCCAGTCAAAGCAAATGAAACTAGGATTTGTTAAAATACAGTAGGGTGACAACCTCAAGAGTTATACATTCAATACATTATGCAATAGATCTAGCTTTCAAAAGAAATACAATTTCATTAGAATGTCTGCTCCAATGAGGACATTCAAGATTACAAAAAAAATTAAACTAACAATGATTACTGTTTTCTGTTGCCAGCAGGTTTGTGTCAAGTAGAGCTTCATGAAAGTTTTTGCCCATAGTGGTCACTTATGTAATGTTTATCAGCCAGCCCCATGGCATAAAGGGATAATGTTCTGACTACAGCTCTGACAACCTAAGTTCAGATAGTAGCTTTAATGCTGCAGGAGTGAGGTGGGTAGAAAGGGAGTGGGTATTGTCTGTTGAAGTGGTGTTCTGGTCTGGTCAATGCTGGATCCACCTACAGGACAGAAGAACAAATACAGTTTGTGTGGGGACATGCACTTGTCTTACGCTGAGTTTTTTCAGCAGTGTTTTTTCAAGGGGCATAGCTTCTTGAGAAGGTCAGGTGTGAAATAATGCATTCTTTAGTGCATTCTTTGATGGTAGATGAGGGACATTTCATGGTGCTTGTGCCAGTGATTGCAAAGAGGCAGGATATTAAGGGTCCTATGCTCATAAATTGTGTTTCTCCATTGTATAATCTTGACCCAGGGGATGCTTTCTCACAGTGATAGCAAAGTTCCCCAGGCAGAGTTCTGTAGATTGCACATTGTCCATTTTATTCAAAGATATCTTGGTCCACTAAGTATTCGAAAATGTTCAAGTAAATTGCATTTGCTCTTGCCCATATGGCCAAGAACATAGCTGAAAGGGGTAAGCATTGATTGGTTCACTGGCTCATTTAGTTGCCGATTAAATAAATTATTATTATTAGACACAGCAACACAAATGAGAAACATTACATCACTATGCTTAGGTCTTAAACCAAGCATTCAAAAACATTCTAATAGGTTGGAATTCTTCATGTTTAGTCATGGTAATCTTGGCTTATACACAATATATTATTACAATTATATACAATGGGTACTCATCATACCCCTCAACCCAATGGACAAAGCCATAAATAAGAATGGGCCAAATGTCCAAAAATAGGAGCAATTTTTAAATATTGCTCTTGCAAACTTAGAAAGTTGATAGAATTACAGATTTTGCATTAGCATGAATTTTCTGAAGGATATGAAGTCTGAAGCTCAAATGTCTGTCATAATTTTATGAACAATGGACCAAAAAATATGAGACCAAAATATGGACATTCTATGGAAATCTGTACAGTTGAGAGGTATGTTGCTCATTACAGCCACACAAAACTGTGCAGCAGGAGTTATTAGATTTAAACGTAAATGACAGAGTAAAGGCTTCATTCCAGGCACTTCAGAATGCCAATCTGGTGTTACTGTCAACAGCACCACTGAGACAGCTGAAATGAGCACGTTCCAAGGACCAAGGCACATCATTTTTCACCAGTACACAAACCAAAGGCTGCAATAATAATGACTCATCACAAACATGTCAGAGTATAGTGCTTATATTAAGGAACATATACAGCAGTAGTGAGAATAAATTACGTTTTTATCCTTGAACTGAAAAAGACGACCTACAAAGACAAACTACCACACAGGAAAAGGACTTTTTTGACTACATGGCATCATCACACAAAACAACTGATTACAAGCAGACTTCCATCACTAACAAATCCACAGTATATGATATTCCATAAAACAATATTTTTACTAAAATGAACAAATTATCTATTTTTCCGTGCAATTGAAATACTTATTTAAACCTTGTGTTTGGGTACGCATTTTGCTGAATCTGCCACGTCTTCTTAAATTCTAGTGTTGCATCCAAACCAACACTTTACTTCTCTTCTTCTTCTTCTGGCTTTTCATGGTTAGGGGTCACCACAGCAGAGCTCCGGTCCGCTAATGATTGGCAGTAGATTTTTACGTACTGGCTTGCCGGGCCTAACGTACAACCTTCAACGAAGGAACGCCCATTCCCACATGTCGCCACACAGAAAACGCTCTAACTGAGAATCGAACGAGCAACGTCTAACTGTGAGGCGACAACGCTACCGCAGCACCACCAAATGTGGAATACAGGTTTTGTCTTTGGAATTATAATGTCATGTAGTGAAACATGATTAAAGTGCTCTATTGATGTATGCATTTTTTCTGATGAAGTGTCTGTATCATTAGATACATTTAATATTTTGCAAATAAAAGTTCTCTGAGGTTGCCCTAACAGAGTATTTGTTGTTGTTGTTGTTGTTTATAAGTTTATTATATATTTGCATTTGTTAACTGGGGTAGGTTATTGATCCACATAGAAAATTGTCAGACTCGGCCAGAATCACAAAGGTTAAGTGACTTATTAAAGTTACACACTGTACTAATGGGATCTGATGGAATCCAAACATGGACTACAGAATGAAGTTCATTAAAAGCTCATAGCCTTTATTATCTACATTAACTGCTGTTTTTAATTTCTCCAAGTCTTTTGGGTTTCTAATACCATGATGGGAATGGACCTCATTCCTAAGTCAAAGTACGGTTAAAGCTCATGAAATTAGTATTGTTTCACTCTTTGATGTTAGCCAAAAGTGCTCTTTGCAGCACCCGCAATGTGCCCAGTAATGACTCCTTCTGCAATTTGTATGGGGTTACATGAATTGGTAACATATCTAAATACGATTGTAAATTATTTTTTATAAGACCAGTTGCACCTGCTACTATTGGAACTGTCTGGGTATCTTTCTTCCACATGGCTCTCATTTCTGCCTGCAGATCGAGGTATTTTATAGGTTCATAGGTTCATAGGTTCATGCTAGGCTATCTGCCCTGGGGCATTTACAAGCCTAGCCAGAGTGTGTTTGGCTTTTGCCACCCTTTGAATTGAGTTTACTGTGCCCTTTTTAAGGTTAGTTTACTGTGCCTCTGTCTAGTAGTGACACAGAAGTAATCCCCGGGGTAAACCTATGATCTCCCATCCACTCATCAAGATTCCTCTTGAAGAGAGTCAGTGAGGGGCTCTGCCTAACATGTACTGGGATTCTATTCCAGAGCGAAGGGAGCCTCTGGGTTATGAATCTGTCCCTCCAGCATGTCAGTGAGGGACTCTGCCTAACATGTACTGGGATTCTATTCCAGAGCGAAGGGAGCCTCTGGGTTATGAATCTGTCCTTCCAGCATGTCCTATTTATTTCTGTTCTGAGGTTCAAGTCCCTCGAGCGCATAGCTCTAAGGGATTTGGATTTTCTGAGGTGAAGCATGTCTGTTAATTCCGGGTTGGACATAGCTTTATACGTCAGGCATAGATCACCTCTAAGCAGGTGGTATGCAACTGAGTAGAGCTGGAGTTTCTTTAACCAAGCAGCATATGGCATCTGTTTGAGTCCCTTGATCCTCTTTGTGAGGTACTTTTGGGGTCTTTTTAGTTGCTGCAGGTGTCGGGTAAGGTACATCCCAAATGGGGCATTGTATTCTATTATGGGCCTGATGAGGGATGAATAAAGGGGCATGATGACCTCTCTTGATCTAGATGTGAATCCTTTCATGATAAGGTGGGCTATATAGAAGGTCTTTCTAACCACTTTGGCAATGTGGTTGTTGAAGGAGAGATTACTATCAACTTGGGTCCCCAGGTCCCTAATTACTTCCTCCGTACTTAATGGGTTACCACCTATGTGGTAATTTGTGGGCACTTTGTTTTTGCCAAAGAGTATGACTATACACTTTTTGGCGTTTAGCTTTAGGCCATGGCTCTGGCACCAGTTATCCATCTCTGTGAGACCTTTTTGAAGGATGCTTGTGTCAGCTGGAGAGTCAATTATGGCATCCAGTTTGCAGTCATCTGCGAACTTGGTCAGCCACAGTCCTCCCGTGTTAGCCTGTACCTCAGAAAAATATATACTGAACAAGAGAGGTCCCAGGACTGAGCCTTGTGGGATGCCACTTGTAACTGGTTTTGAGTCTGACATGGCTCTAGCAATTCTGACTCTGTGGGTTCTGTCTTTGAGCCAGTTTGCAACCCATCTAGTGACATAGGGGTTTATATTTAAGCTGGATAGCTCATCTATGATGCCCGAGTGGGGTATTGTGTCGAATGCTTTTGTGAGATCCAGGTAAGCTGTGTGGACTACCTTCCCTTCATCTATGGCCTTGGTGACTGTTTCAAAGAAGTTGACCATGTTCAATAGGCAGGATCTGCCATTAACAAAGCCGAATTGGGTGGGATCTAGTGTCTGTAGGTCCCCAATGTCTTTGTTTATGAATTCCATGATGATCCTCTCCATAGCTTTGCAGACTAGGCTAGTCAGGCTTATGGGGCGATAGTTTCCGGGGTCCGTAGAGGCACCACCTTTGTGGAGTGGGACCACTGTTGCTGTATGCCATTCTTTGGGCACATATCCTGTAGTAAGGCTGAGATTATACAGCAGCTTTAGGTGAGGGTTTAGTTCTTCTTGGAGTTCATGTAGGACACAACCCGGGACACTGTCTGGTCCCATTGATGCTGTGTTTTTTGCTTTGGAGAGGGCGGCTTTCACCTGAGCATCTGAGATGTTAGGGAGGCAGCACTCTGCTGGGATAGATATTTGCTCTTTTGGGGGAGTGGGGGGAGAAGTTAGCACTGAACCTGTCTGCCAGGATGTTGGCAATGTCCGTAGGTTCAGTCTATTTTTTGTCATTTTGTATCAACTCTGAGCATATCTGGGAGTTGCATCCCAGGTTCCTAACATAACTGAAGAAGGCCTTGTGATTATCTTTAGTTTCCTTTGTGTCTCTCTGTATGCAAGACACTGTAGTCACTAGGTGTGGCGATTTCAATGATCAGTGCTACTTTTGTCTTCTTTTCTTGGACCACTATATCCGGTTTTCTAGCATATATCTTTTGGACTGTTGGTATTGGGTGATGCCATGTGATGTAAACTTCATCATTTTCTATGATTCTCTGTGGCTCATGTTCCCAGTGTTTTTCAGCCACTTCAATACCATAATGTTTGCACAATCTCCAGTGTAACAATCTCGCCACATTATTATGCGTTTCAGTGTACAGTCTCTCTGCCATTAGAGAGTCGCAACCAGCAATAAGGTGTGTGACTGTTTCCAATTTAGTTCCACAAAAACCTACATATGTATGTTTCTCCCACATGCTCAATAGACTTAGTAAACCAACATGTACGTAGCCCACTATCATGGGCTGTCAATAGTAACCCATCATTTATTGATGTAAATTTACCTCTCCTTAGCCATTCCTGTGTTTGTTCTTGATCAACATGAGGCTCTTCCAGAAGTTTTCTACATTTGCAACTATATTTATGTTTTTTCCACATTTATTGCCTTCTCATCTGGTCCCTCACCTTATATTCTTTCATTTGTTTTTAGCACATTCAGTTGCTGCCTGGTTTTTATCCACTTCTGGTTTGACTTCCATTCCTGCTTGACGCTGATATGCTTCTGCTAAATTAAGCACAGATGTCTTCTTAGATTTATTCTCCTCATGTTTCAAAACTTTCACCACATTTGGATCTTATGAGGTCAGTTGATATGTGTGGAGTCCCACAATTATAGATCTATACATGTAATCAATTTCAAGGAGGCCCATCCCTCATTTAGAATGAGGAATATATCATCTTGGTATACACTGATTTTTGTAAATCATTTGGTGAGCATGAAGCATCCTTCTTGTTTTAATATCCAATCTATCCAACACTTTTTGGGGCCAGTCAGTCACTCCAAAACTATAAGTTAGGACAGGAAGAGCAAATTGATTTATAGCTTGGATCTTGTTCCTAGGTGTCAATGCTGTTTTCAGGATTAATTTGTCTTCTAAAGTACTCCTTACTAAGCTTTATTCGCATTTGTTCATGTTTTATTGCTGATCCTTCATCAATTCCCAAGTATTTATACACCCCCTCTTGCTCATGTTCTTTTATATTACATTCTTGTCCCAAGCTGATGTTTTCCTGGTGCTGCAATTTTCCTTTTTTAAAGGTTGCTTTTGCACATTTATCAAGACCAAATGACATTCCAATATCATCTGAAAAAGTTTTGACAACCTGCAGCTGTGCTTTCAGTTCCTCATCTGATGAGCTATACAATTTTAAATAATCGACAAAGAAAAGATGAGAAGTCATTAAACTTTGTTGTTTTCTAGAAGCCAAATTATAACCATGACCTAAGCTGTTAAGTAAACCGCTTAATGCATTAATGGCAAGGCAAAATAGCAACGGTGACAAGGAGTCACCCTGGAATATCCCCCTTTGGATTTTTATCCCTGGGATAATAATCTGTCCTTTATCATGGCTTAATTGCAAAGTAGTCTGCCACTGTTTCATGGTTCTGTAATGTAATCGATCAGTGTAGGATGTACCTTATACATTTTTAAGCACTCTTTTATCCATGAATGAGGGATACTGTCAAATTATTTTTATAGTCAAGCCATGCCATACTTAGATTCTTCCCTTAGATTCTTCCCTTTCTTACAGTTCTCCACTATAACTTTATTTAACAACAAATGATCCTTTGCTCCATATGACTTTCTTTTATTGCCCATTTGTTCTACTGCCATAATTGAGTTTTCTTCTAAATGACTATAAACTCTGTTGGCATCAATCCCCGTGTATAGTTTATACATCTTAGGAAGACATGTTATTGTTCTATAATTTTTAGGATAGCTTGCAGGTTATCTTAAGTAAGAGCATTGTTTTTCCTGTTGTTAACCAGTGCGGTGTCTGTTCGGGGTGTGCGTATAAATAGTTCTTACTCATGGCTAGATCCTCGTGTAAAGAAGTTAATACTTTAAGCCAAAAGTTAGGTACTGCATCTGGACCTGGGGTTTTCCAGTTAGAGGCTTTACCCAACTTTGTTTCAATCTCTCTAGCTGTTATTTCATCCCATTTCATATCCTGTACCTTTAAACTTCTTATTCTTTCTTTTACTTCTTCTGTCTATTTAGCATCTTTGTTATGTTCCACGGGATTTTCATAGATACTTCTCCAAAATGTATCTACTTCCTCTTTTTTGGCGGTCTATCAATTCCTTTTACCTTATTTCCCAATTTTCTATAAAACTTTTTTGGGTCATCAGTAAATTGCTTATTTTGTGCTTTTCCCTTATATTTATCTTCGTATCTTCTGAGTCTTTCCGCCTGTTTTGAAATTTTTAGTTTGTTATCTCCAATAGTGCATAATAGATCCTGATCTGTTCTAATAGTGCACATTGCTTTTATCACATCTATCTTTCTTAATACTTTTGTTGATCTGTTCCCTCTTCTATAATCTTCTAACAATGACACTTCTTGTCTTAGCTGCTTTACAGTTGTTTCTACTCAATATTTCCATGATGGTATTCGCTTTTGCCCCCCTTTTCCCTCACTACCCTATGTTCCTGTGGTAGAACTTTATCAGCAACTCGACACCGTAAAACTCTACTGCATATCATGAGCAGACAGGTGATCCGCTGTGGCGACCCCTGACCAGGAAAAGCCGAAAGAAGAAGATGAAGAAGAATTAATTTAGCAGCACAGTAATATATTCTGTTTACTTCTGTTATATCACATGGATCTCTATGAACAGTCCTAATTACTGTGTTCATTTGTTTTATCAAGCTTCTGACTTTTGGGGTTTTAGTAAACTTCTGCAGTCTATTTCTCTCATTGATCTTGATATATCTGCCTTTCTCTATTAAATCAAGCAACTCTTCTCTTACCTCCTTTTCTTCCATACTGAGGGCACATCCCTTATTTTCCATTTCCTGCGGGCATTCTATAGAAAGTTCTATAACATCTTCTTGTGGCACATTCTCTTCAATTTCATCCTGTGTCATCTGTTGTTTTGTCATATGGAAACTCACTGGCCTATCACTCCTCAACATTGACTGCATCAGAGTTTCCACAGTTTCCTGTTTAGCTTCAAGTGAACTTTTATACTGGTTTCCCGTGGAAGGCTCCAAAATATCTTGATATGGCACCTGACCTGTTGCTTCCTGTTGCACTGGTTTCCCCTTAATTTGCATATCCATTGCTCTATCCTGTTGTGGTGCTTTCTGCATTTGATTTTCTACACTGAATCCTTCTCTTTGCAGCTGTTGTTTCTATTTTTGTCTTCTCCATTGCTAATCTCTTTTTCTACTTTTCCTCTTTGTCTTCTTATTTTTTGTATTGTAAAGTTTTCCATATCCGGATTCCTTTGCCTATATTTTTCTTCAAATATCTTTGGTGCTGCTGTTTTTGTATTAGTTAGTTTTGCTTTCTCCTTTGCATAAATATTACACCATATTAAATCTCTTTTCCTTTCCCATGTCCATATTTATTCTTCACGTCTCCTGATCTTCTTGCTTTTCCTTATTCTGAGGACTCACTCCAGTATACTGTGATGTAGTCTGTCTTAGACCTTCTACATTAAATCCTTCACTTTGCAGGCACTCCATAAGTTCATCTTCTATTTCTTTAACTTCTACTTTACTAATCCTCTTTTCTACATTAAATCTTTGTGCTTTTCGTCTTTTTATTGTGAAATTTTCCATATCTGGATGCCTTTGCCTGTATTTTTCTTCGAATATCTTTGAAACTGCCTTCAGTATATTAGTTAACTTGGCTTTCTCCTTTTCATAAATATTGCACCAAATCAAATCTCTCTTTCTTTCCCATGTCCATATTTCCTTTTTATATTTTTCAAATATATCTAGGTTTTGTTGTTTATATTTTCTCACTTCCTCAGAGGCTTCTTTTTCCAAAGAGATCAAAGTTTCTTGAGCTATATACTGTTTTTCAAAAATCTGTTGTATTAATGAAAGCAAATTTTTATTTGAAGCTTGTGACAGTTTTTCCTGCGGAAGTATTTTTCTTTCCTCTAATTTCTTTCTTAATCGTTTTGTATATCTTGTGTTTGGAAATTCTGGGCTTATTACATAATAGTAACAATACATAATTTCTTTCTTATCCTCAATAGTCCACTCTGTCATCTTTATGGCTCTTCTTTGACCAATCAATTTTTGTCATTTTTGTGGACTACTACTTCCTTCTACAACAGGGAGGCTATTGTCCCCCTGAACCTGGCCTGGCCCCATTGTAGGATTGTTTCTGTATTTTGAGGATTCTACACTGTCATTTTTTCCAGTCCTGGCACCAGTGCACCTACCAGGCTTGGGCACTTTTTTATCCTGTGTCTTGTGCACCCGGCTATCTTTTTCTGTTCATGATATATGCTATATAAATACAGTCTATATATCAGTGTTGCCTTGATGAGATTTTGTGAAAAACAGGGTCCACCAAGACTTGAGGATGAATTCAGTTTCAGCCCTACTATGCTCCTTTGCTTGCTGACTTTTCATCTCTCCATCAGGACCCCATTCATCTCTCCATCAGGACCACTGGCAATCTGGCTTAACTGCCAGTATAGTTCACTAGCTGTGATTTCAGGCCAGGACCTTTGAAATAATTATCATCCAACAGTATGAAATGTCAGATGATGCAGAGTTGATACACATTATTGCCAGACACAAAGAATCAACATCAGCAGCATAGTAATACAATTAATGTCAGAATGGAAGCAAATTATATGCAGAGACTGCAAGTGGGACCGCTTGCAGTGACCATGAATCAGCTAAGATGGGAGTATCCTTAAACATAGCAATCTTTCCCAAAGAACAACTCAGTGGCTATACATATGTTACTTATATAGTTCCACAATAAGTTTATTGTTTTGTGCTGCATCGTGGTGAGTCCATCTGTTTGTGTTTCCACTAGTTCCCCAATAATGTTGTGTCAATACTATGAAATATTTGCAGACACAATGAAGAGTAATGGGAAATAGAATGGACTTGGAACCAGAACTTTTGATATAACAGTCGGGTCAGAATATCAGTGCAGTTTAGCAACTGGAACCTGTGTATTCTTGGCTGTATGAGAATTTGCTAACTGCAATTACATAAACGTATAGTGTCTACATTCCTGAACTCACATTAATAGCTACATGCACACCTCCCCACCAAACACACACACACACACACGCACGCACATGCACACACACGCACACACGCACACACACACACACACACACACACACACACACACACACACGCACAGACATACACGTGCACGTGCACACACACACACACACACACACACACACACACACACACACACACACACGCACGCACACACACACACACACACTTAAGAAAGAATTATGATCCTCAGATCCTGTTCTGGAGGGAGACTGCACTTGTGTGAAATATTCCTTTTAGGCAAAATGTATAATATGTCAGCACTCTGTTCAAGGGATGGGGTACCAGAAAGAGATTGTTGATAGTCAGGACAAAAAGTCAAGATATGGACAATTACATGTATTTCTTGAAAGTTCCACATAGAAGTCATTATAGTTCTGCATTTATAAAAAAGAAACTCAAATGCAGAAATGAGAATTGTGATGTGGTGCATTTGTTGTGATACTGAATGTGGAAATGGACTTAAGCAATATAAAGCAAAACTGTCACTGTTTTTAATGCAGGCAACACATTTACACACACACACACACACACACACACACACACACACACACACACACACACACACACACACACACACACACACACACACACACACATGTATATGGGTCTATGACAGGACAGAAGCTTAAGTTTTCAGGAGCTCGAACTTCATATTGTCAAGATGATATGATCAAGTTTTCAAAAACTCGAACTTCAAAAAACAAAAAAAAAATCTACATTTCTTTCTACATTTTTGCAGGTGTCAAGCCCCCCCCCCTTGCACCCCCACACCCCCTGCATATTCTATACACCATCTCTGAGATTGCACTACAATGGAGAAAGAGTAAATTCCCCAATCCTCACTGTGTCACAATCTCCATTCAAAAACTTCAAGTTTTCGGAAACTTGATCATATCATCTCGACAATATGAATTTCTAGTTTCTGAAACCTTGAGCTTCTAGAGGGGACTTATATAGTTTTATATATATATATATATATATATATATATATATATATATATATATATACACACACACACACACACACACACACACACACATAGAGGGAGAGAGAGATAGTTGAATACATCTTTAAAGAGAATGTGGCAGGGTGACAGAGTAAAGATATACCAGCAAAATATATTAATATACTGGTAAAAAGCAAAGGTCTGAAAATCAATACATTAGAAACCACCAGCTGATCCTAATAAGCTTTGCATACTAGTCTCTTAAAACTGCCTCAGACTTTTGAATGTTTTGCATTTGTTTCTTTTGCTAAATGGAAAACTAGTTGGCAATGAGCAGAAGTGAAAAGTACCTGAATACTTTTCACAAAATACTTGGAAATTATTTGTGCATGGCCAGAGATTAACCTACACATTAACAAATATGCAAATAATATTTTTTACAAAAATAAAAGTTTCTTGGTAACTCTTCAGAATTTTTCATGTGGTCTACAGAAGGTGAAATACCAGACCAAACTGCAGACTATAGGTGTTTTATTTAAGCAATATTTTTTCACATCTACAATGTAATATGCCAAAGAATGCAGCTCTTATTTCAAGTGATAAAACTTTTTGGGAAGCCTTTGTTGTGGAGTGCATGTCAGATACTGATGTTTTTTTAAGGAAGATATAAAGGTATGAGTATGCCCTAGCAAGTATATGAGGAATAAGAGTAACACAGAGCAATAGCTTCATAACCTGAAAGGTTTGGGGAGAAGTTCTAGGACATAGGCTAGACTTCTCACTGAATATTTGGAGAAAGGCAATATAGAGGACTGCTTTGAGGCTAGAAGAAAGGTCTACATTCACCTGATATAACTGGAACCTGAAAGGAAAGATTCTTTCTGGAAAGTTGTTAAGAGAATGATCTCTACCTATATATTATACTTTGGGGTGCTATTGTCAAGAAATGGGTAGATGTGAACTGTTTTTTTTTTTTTTACCTGAAAAAAATTACTGTGTAAAACTAAGAGTTTTGTATTTTATATTGGGAAAGTTTGTGAACTTGTAGTGACTACATTTCTGTTTATTCCTTACTTTCCCACAATCCTTAAAGCCAGAGATAGTTTTTTTCATTTCATTTTATGTTAAAACCAGCAGTGACAACATTTTCTAACATCATGAAGCAAATGAGTTTTGGCTTTAATTCCTTAATAAATCTGCACTTAGACTTGAAAAAGTGGGCTTTTGTGATTGACGTTACTTTTAAAATCACATGAACTTTCTACACTGGTGGTTTTCAGTGGGCAATTAATACTGTTTTCTTACAAATTGTGGACTATAAAATTTTCATGTATGTCTGCAGTCTACCTGAACAATTTTCACACCAGTAATTTTGAGATTAAAAGTTGTTACTGCTCATAGAGCTGGTGTATGCTGTTAGAAAATAGGCTAACTATAAGCACTCCATCTCATATATAGGTACAACTGTCTTTATGTGAGATACTGCTACAGCTTCCAACTCCAAAATGGAAGAAATAATTACAGCATTGGTGAAGTCCTTGATGAGGTCCTAAAACATGACAGAAGATCATGCAAATGCCACTGCAGTCAGTAACCAACTATAAGGCATGGCTAACTACTCTAACCACCAGCTGCTAAGACTCACTGAAACTAGTGCAGCCCTACAGGAAAGGTCTGCCACTACTGATCAATGCCTGGTCAACCTGCAGCAACAGCTTGCTACAGCTCAACATCAAATCACAACTATGACACACCAGTCAGTAACTACACTGAGAACCTCAGAGGCCACTAACCTTTTATTATTTATTTATTTTACATTTGCTAACCGGGAAAGTCCCTCTGAACATGTGTCCTTTTTCAGTGGAGGCCCGGGGAGAAAAGCTCCAATATCAAATAGTACAAAGTATTTAGTACAGAGTACAGTTAACACATATTAAAAAACGTTATTGCTACATTTTCTAATACATCAATACATTTTGTAACACAGAGTAGGTAATTATAATAAGACTGTTTACAACAGTAATGGTTCATAGGAGTGAAAAAAAACAACAGGAATTATAGCAATAACATTTAATACATTCTGAAGGGTTGTACTTAATTTCAGTATGCAGAGTTTTCAAAGATATGTCAATGCGATCTAAAATTGGTAGTAGATAGTAAATAAGTCTAATATAAGAATCAGTAAGGTGTTTGTTCAGTAGGTTCAATGTTTGAGGGGAAGGTGTAGTATAGGAGGTTTGGAGGGAGTTTAGTAGGTCTAACCTGGGCTGTGGCAGGAGCAGAGCCAGGAGTTTGCGAGGTGGGTTTTTAGGAGTTCTTTAAACTGTTTAGATGAGGAAGTGTTCAGAAGTGGGTTGGGCAGAGAGTTCCAAAGTTTGGAGATATAGCTGGAGAAAAGGGATTCACTTGTTGAGTTTTTTTACTTTGGTGACTTGGAGGAGACGTTGTTTGACCGAAGGGATCTGGATGCAAAGTACTGTTGGATAATGTCCTTAAGGGCTTTTTTTTTCCTGGATGGTGGAGGATTTTGCGGGGTACAGTTAGTTGATTAAATTGAAATAAAAAAGGGAGTTCTAGCAAGTTAAGTTGTTTGAGAGATTAACAGTGATGGAATTTATAGGAAGCATTAGTGGCAAATTTGGAGATTTTGTTATAGCAGGTTTCAAGCTTGGTGAGGTTGGTTTTATGGAGGTTTGTAAGGATAGTTGTAACCTTTTGCAGAAGGTTAGTTCCAACAAGAATGTGGAAGACCACCTTGTGATTTTTGCAGAATCCTTTCTTCTTACCTTACTGGAGACTTATTGAAAAAATGAGCTTGGAGGGGTGGCTGTCATGAATTAACAGAAGCTGAACAAAGAAAGTTTACTAGGGCTAGAGCTTCACCAGAGGTCCAAGCATACAGATTTCATATTTGGACATTTATTATTTATAGACTTAAAAGGCCATACATTGCTGATGGAAAATTTGTTTTACATCTCCGTTACAACTTAAAATAACCAATGTGAGTAAAATGTACATATTTTACCTATGGAAAAATTTAAGCTGGTATTTGCCAGCAGTTTAAAGAAAGTATATTTCAAAGTAACATTAGGTCCTGTTGTGAAATGTTTCCTTAGTAGAGTGTCTTGTTACCTGAAAATGCAAACCCTAAGATCATCTTGGTTAACAGTAAGCCCTCACATAAGTATGATACAATAGCAGAGTTTATATTCATTTAGAAGAAAACTCAATTATGGCAGTAGAACAAAAGGGTAATAAAATAAAGTTATATGGAACAAAGGATCATTTGTTGTTAAATAAAGTCATAGTAGAGAACTGTAAAAGAGGGAAGAATCTAAGTATGGCATGGATTGACAATAAAAAAGCATTTGATAGTATCCCACATTCATGAATAAAAGAGTGCTTAAAAGGTATGAGATACACCCTACACTGATCGATTATATTACAGTGACCATGAAACAGTGGCAGACCACTTTGCAATTCAGTCATGATAAAGGACAAATTATTATTCCAGGGATAAAAATTCAAAGGGGAATATTCCAGAGTGACTCTGTCGCCACTATTATTCTGTCTTTACATTAACCCATTAAGCTCTCTACATAACAGCTTAGGCCATGGCTATAATTTGGCTCCTAGAAAACAACAAAGTGTAAAGACTTCTCATCTTCTCTTTGTCGATGATTTAAAACTGTATAGTTCATCAGATGAGGAACTGAAAGCACAATTGAAAGTTCTCAAAACTATTTCATATGATATAAGAATGTCATTTGGTCCTAATAAATATGCAAAAGCAACCTTTAAAGCAGGAAAACTGCAACACCTAGAAAACATCAGTTTGGGACAAGAATGTGATATAAAAGAACGTGAGCAAGAGGGAGTGTATAAATATTTGGGAATTGATGAAGGATCAACAATAAAACATGAACAAATGCAAACAAAACTTAGGAATACTTTAAATCAATCTTGAAAATAGTGTTGACATCTAGGAACAAAACTCAAGCTATAAACCAATTTGCCCTTCCTGTCCTAACTTACAGTTTTGGAGTGATTGACTGGCCCCAAAATGTGTTGGATAAATTACCCAGGAAAACAAGAAGGACGCTTCATGCTCACCAAATGATTTATAAAACTCAATGCCTACCAAGATTATATATTCCCCGTTGTGAAGGAGAGATGCACCTCCTTGAAATTGATTGCACATATACATCTGCAGTCGTGGGACTGCACACATATATGCTGACATCACAAGACCCAAATGTAGTGAAAGTTTTGAAACATGAGGAGAATAAATCTAAAATGACTTCTCTTCTTAATCTATCAGAAGCATATCGGCATCAAGCAGGAATGAAAATCAAATGAGAAGTAGATAAAAATCAGGTAGCAACTGAATGTGCCAAAAAACAAAAGAAAAAATATAAGGTGAAGGACCATATGAAAAGGCAAGAAATGTGAAAAATGTATAAATATAGTTGCAAATATAGAAAACTTCTGGAAGAACCTCATGTTGTTAAGGAACAAATGCAGGAATAGTTAAGGAAAGACGAATTCAAACCAAGAGCTGTGTCACTCATCAGGAAGGATGAAGGACAAACCTTTTGGTTGTGTTCAAGCAGCTTTATTATATACAAACACAAACATATATACAAACTAGCTGTCTCGTACATAGATGTTCACACTCTGGCTGTACTCGCAAAATGGCACTGAAATTAGCATGTGCCTGCTATTTATATGCACGTTCAGGTCTTAGAAATGCTTCTTAAAGGTACAACACACATTATTCTACATCCTCCCTCTTTGAGAAATGGCATTGATATTATTGACTGACATACTATAGGTACAAAGTAATTTTCCATCATGCAATTATACAAAACTATCTATATATATATATATATATATATATATATATATATATATATATATATATATACACAACTACCTCCAAGTTGCTGTATATCTCACACTGGGTCTGGATATAAGACCAAATTGTGTGACATATAAATTGGAATTAACAACTGGGATTGTCACTGCTGAATGTTCAACCTTACAGATGTTATGAACATTATCAGAAATGGTAGTGGGAATCAAGGCACATTCTGGAATGGGAACACTGAGATTTAGAGTCTGTATCATTTATTTATTTATTTATTTTTTATTTTACATTTGTTGATATATCTCCATTTTCAGGAACATAACAGTGAGACATACTTTTAATAAACACAAAGAATACAAGTAAGACAACAATCGTAAAAAACAAGAATGAGTACAAATTGCTAATAATAAACTAGGCGAATCAAATTCACAAAAAGAAGGTACATTATCATTAAAAGTCCTGACTAGAGATAGGACAGTTTCAAGGGCTACTTAATAAATTCCATACAGGCTATGCCATAATGTGAGAGGATAGGAATGAGATAGTAGTCAAGAGATGAGAGAAAAAAAGAGACTAACAAGAGGATATGGGAAGGTAAGAAAAATAGGTCAGAACAAAGAGTGAATTGAAGTGAGAGGAAAGGTATATGCTAGATATAAAGCACCAGGAGAGGTTGAAGGTCAGGAGAGGGGGTAGAAAAGTTAGTCAGAGTATTACATGAGCAAAGCCAGTGATTTTGGAAGTACAGTTTGATTTGTTGTTTGAAGAGGGTAGGGATGTGATTAGTGTTATATCCTAGGTAGAGAATTTCATACTTGGCCTGTGGTATTAGTGAATAGTGAGTCACCAGCTAAGTTGTGAGCTTTTATGGGTTTGGTCAAGAGTTTAGAAGAGGAGGTAAGATTGTTATAATGGGGTAAAAGTGTGAAAAAATTTGAGTGTTATTAGGTTGGTACAAAATTTTGTGTGCAATAGAGAGTTGTGTCAGTGTAAGATAGTTTTGTAGTTCTAGCCAGCCTAGAAGTTTCAAGGCAGTGCCATGCTGATGGGGTGAGAAATGGTTTGATCCGGTATAAGGATCCCATTTTTCTGTTTACAGATTTGATAGTGTTGTTAATGTGTTGATGAAAAGAGAGATTGTTATCAATGGTTATTCCAAGCAGTTTAGTTGTAGAGTCTGGAGAGATGACAGTATTATTGTTAGACAGGATGGTAAAATGTAGTGGGGTGAAGAGAAGAAGTTTAGTTTAGCATTAAGGAGGAGGTATCGCCTAGTAAAACATGTTTTTCTACTGTGTTGAAGATAGTTTGGGTTAGTGTGATTAGGTCAGAAGATGTGGTTGCTGAACAAATAATTGTAATGCAGGTGGCTTGTGGGATGAAATGGGCAATAAGGAGGAGATGTGGTTATCCCAGAGAACGGCTTGTTGTCTGTTGCAGAGATATGAACTAAACCATTTTATGGAAAGTTTGTCAAATGAGAGGGATTCCAGGATCTTACTTAAAGAAGAGTGGTTAACCATGTCAAAAGCTATTGATAGTATCTACAAAGGAAAGGAAAACCATGTTGACAGTTAGCTAAGATATTGTGTAGGGACAGATATTGAACAAGTTGTTGATGAATACAATGATGCGATAACAGTTCTGATACAGAAAGTAGATGCCTGCGATTTCTCCTGTACCCCACACCCTCAGATTTCACAAGATAGGATCTCATCTCTTCACATATATTTGTTACTTGACCAATCCAGTCAAAGCCTTTCACCGTTTGTATCCTCACTGTCTCTCCATCTTTCAACGGACAAAGAAATCTGCTCAATTTGTCATAGCTGAACTTCTGTAAAGAACGCTTTCTGAACAATTGGGCTTTGATTGCTTTGTTGTTTTTAGCTTTAGTCCTCAATAAACTGGAACTGATAGACAATGTTGTTCTGGTTTGCCTTGATAGAAGTCTTTGAGTAGGTAAGCCAAGTATATCATCACAGGGTATGTTAGTACATTAAAAAAAATATCAGTATTGTCACACTTAGACTTCTCAAGTAATTGCTTTGCACGTCAGTTAGTCCATTTGACTGTGGATATTCTGGACTGCTAGTAACATGTACAAAGTCCCATTCTTTAGCAAATTTCTGAAACAACTGACTAGTAAATTAGGTACCATTGTCAGAGATAAGCATCTATGGACTTCCATGGACTGAGAAATGACTTTTCAGCTTGATAATAACAGTAGTGGAAGTTAGGTTAGGTAGTAAATCACTCTCAAACCAGTTTGAAAAAGAGTCTACCAATACTAAGTAATATTGATTGTTCCATTCAAATATGTCAGTGGCTACTGAGGTAGTTCAGGAACTTGACTTAGCTGAAGTGGTTCTTTTTGTAAATGCTGTTTAGTACTATTGCATAATGAACAAGAAGAAAGTACTTTATTAATGTCTTTTGCTAGAGAAGTCAAAATACTAGTCCTCTCACCCTTCTTTTGGTAGCTTCAGAACCTGGGTGACTACGATGCAAAATTTGGATATGTTCTTTTTGTAAGGAAGCAGGAACAACAATTTTAGGACCTTTGAATATAATGTCATTTTCCATCAACATCTTATTGCTGTAAGGAAAGTAGGCTTGCACTTCAGGTGGTACACTAGATTACTTTGACGGCCATCCAAAACATTAATGTAGTGGTTGAGCTTTTTAAAAATTGGATCAGTCTTTGTATAATCTCTTAGCTCATCAAGTCTTGTGGTAGAAAAAGTACACACTTATATGACATCAAAGTCAATATTTAATGCGTCAAGTTGTTCCATTGTATTTTTTGTGATATGGATAAGGTATCAGCCAGATAAAGAATCTGCCTTTTGTATAGACCATTCAGAAGTTGTACTTTTGCAATTTAAGCATCATTCTTTGTACTCTCGCTGGAGCTGAATGCATAGGGTTCTTTAAAACAGTAACCAGAGGTTGATGATCAGTTTCAATCTGAATATCTCGACCATAGATATAATCATGAAACTTGGAACATGCAAATACTATTGCCAAAAGTTCTTTCTCAATCTGAACATATTGCATTTCAGTTTGAGTAAGTGTTCTAGATGCATAGGCTACTGGTCTACCCTCTTGAAGAATAAGTGCACCAAGACCAAATTTTGAAGCATTGCAGGAAATAGTTACTGGCTTGTTGACATCATAGCATCTTAATGTAGATGGAATACCTTCAAATGCTTTCTAGTGATGTTCTAGCCATGACCATGTAACATTCTTATGTGACAGCTCTCTCGAAGGTGCTGTCAACTCATTGAAGTCTGATATGAACTTGCCTAAATAGTTGACCATACCAAGAAAATGTTGTAGAGCTTGATTATCTGGTGCTGACATATCAAGAATGGCTGCTTGCTTGGACGGGTCTGGTCTCAAGCCAGTGCTAGTAAACAAATGACCTAGAGATGTAACTCCTGGTTGTCTGAATTTGCACTTTAGAGAATTGAGCTTTAAGTTCACTTTATGTGCTCTGTCTAGAACTCTCATAAGATTTCTGTCATGTTCTGCTTCGCCATTACCTCCAGCTAATAAATCATCTACTATTATGTCAAAAGGATAACCTGAAAAAATTTGCTCCATTGCACACCGAAAAACTTCACTGGTAGAATTTATTCCACATGTCATCCTAAGAAATCTGTATCTTCCAAATGGGGTACTGAATGTAGTCAATAACAGAGATTTGCGATCAAGCATTACTTGCCAAAATGAACTTTTTGCATCTAAGACAGAAAAAGCAGTGGCATTCGGTATTAGAGCTGTGACTGCTTTGACTGTATGCATAGGATGATGCAGTCTTTTTAATGTTTTGTTCAAATCCCTTGGGTCAATGCATATTCTGATTTTGTCCGAGCCTTGTTTGTGAGCTGCTACCATGGACGACACCCATTCGGTAGGTTCAGTAACTGGACAAATTACACCTTGCTGCACCATTTTATCCAAATGAGCTTTGATTTTATGCTACATAGCTATTGGAACTTTTCTTACTGGTCTGACCACTGGACTGACCTCTGGATCTAACTTCATAGAATACACAACTGGAAGTTTGCTCAACTTGTCATCGAAAACATCAGCATACTCTGAAAAAATAGTGTTAGTGAAGCTGGAAATGGGACATGTGCTTATTTGGTGAACACCTTTGATAAAAGAAAGCAGATTCATTCTCAAACTGTCTCTGAGACCCAGTAATGACAGCACAGGTCTTCGGACCACATAGAATAATAAGCTATAACAGTTCCTGGCCACATAACATGAAAGCACTACTGAGCCTTCAGCTTGAATTTCTTCATCTCCATAAGTAACAGATTTCACACAGCTGGTCACATTTAGTTGTTCATCAGCTCTCACCTTAGCAAAAATATCTGTTGACATAACATTACACTTTGAACCAGTGTGTACTTTGAGCTCACTGGATTTACCATTGATCTGGACAGTATAAAACACTTCATTCTTTTGTCAAGAACGAAACAAGCAATATATATTTAAAATTCACCAAAATATGTAATAAAAACCTCCAGGTTAAGCGCTTTCATCTGGTAAAACAGACGTCATCAGAACAATGTATTGTGATTCACAATCGTTTAAAAACCTTTTTAGGCGCCAGCATTTTTTTAAAAACCAGTACTTGTAATTTAAAGAGATAGTACTTGTTATTTCAAGAATTACAGCTTATGTTTAAAATTTCACATTCAACTTACGAGCATCTAACTCAAACAAACTGACAAAATAACAAAATATTGCCCTATAGACTATAATAGCCTCTATAAATTTGTATGTGTACTAATATGTATATATGTATGTGCACACAAAAATGTACACAATAAAAATGTATATGTATATACCCTTCGAATATAACCACATCATCAATACATACTAGCATGTATACATATAACACGGCCGAATATAAACACATAAATGAATAAATTGATCACTAATAACGTATCAAATGGCGGTATGGTGTTATGCCATAACCAAAAATGGTTTAATACTAATGTAATCATTGATACCCGGTAACCTAGTAGCATCTGTGAAAATCTGCATCTACTCTCCTTCATGGCTAAAAGGGCCTTCATATTACCTCCAGAAGGTGGTATACCTACATGATCAATGATAGCAAATTTAAAGTGGTGTGTATCTCCACTTTTATGTACATGTCGATATAAGGCATTATTTTTATCATTGACCCTAATACTGTACATGTGATCGTATATACGTCGCTTGAACTGTCTCTCTGTTTTTCCTATATAAAATGCAGGGCATGTCATACATGTTGCCAGATACACCACATTTTTGGTGTTACAATTGCCTGCCCTGTACCTTATATAGGTCTTGTTGTAATTGTCTAATTTACAGCCATCATATATACATACATACATACATATATATATACATATTAGTACACATACAAATTTATAGAGGCTATTATAGTCTATAGGGCAATATTTTGTTATTTTGTTAGTTTGTTTGAGTTAGATGCTCTTAAGTTGTATGTGACGTTTTAAACATAAGCTATAATTCTTGAAATAACAAGTACTATCTCTTTAAATTACAAGTACTGGTTTTTAAAAAAATTTTGGTGCCTAAAAAGGTTTTTAAACGATTGTGAATCACAATACATTGTTCTGATGAAGTCTGTTTTACCAGATGAAAGCTCTTAACCTGGAGGTTTTTATTACATATTTTTGTGAATTTTAAATATATATTGTTTGTTTCGTTCTTGACAATAAACTTCTTGTCACCTGTTCGAGCCGGGCAGTTATTGTCAGTGCTATTGGCCACCAGACTGTGGTGTGTTCGGACTTTTTACCTTGTTGTTTTTGTCGTACTCTTTTATTGTTGTGGTCTGGTATGGATAGCATAAACGAGGATTCTCAGGCTTCATTGAACAGGGACGAGATCCAAAAAATTCAAACCGTGATTACTACTCTTAAGGAAGAAGTGTCCCGACTTCTCGATCTAGTGGAACACAAATTTACAGCATTGAAGTCTGCTGAGAAGGATAGGCAGAAGGATAAACAGCAGGTTCAACCATCTGTTGATGCAGCACCTTCTGCCGATGTATTGCCTGCAACAAATCGTGTGGATACCAGCACACAGATGGACATACCTAATGGGTAAGTGAACCGAGTCGACGAAGGGAATACTTCACTACATGAACACAGTTTGGATCGCAATAGGAATTTAAACATCAGTAATGCTTCAGTAAATGACTTTACTTTTGATTTCAGTTTGTTTCATGTTCGTGATGAAGCGGAACGATTGGGAGCACGCCCAAAATGCCCAATGCCAATTAAAACTTATTCAGCTATCACAAAGACACATACGGACAAGCCAAAAGGTATTGGTGTTATTTCTACCTATTCTAGTCCGAATTATAACAATAACAACAATAATATCCAATACAATAAATACAAGTATAATGGAATGGAAAAGGAATGGATAAGGTGAGTTGTGCACTCAACAAGGATAATCTTGATCATTTTTTAACTGATGAATATGATTTTACTAACAATGGTGGACAATTTGTTAGTAATGTTGATGGGCGACATCACAGTTATGTCAAGGGGACAATCAAAGACTTGATACTTTCCTTGGGAAAGAAATTATTGACAATTAAAAACCTAAAAATTGATAATGCATATTTGGCCAAGTGTATTGCTATGCAGATCGTACCAAAAGGTTTAAGTTTTTTTTAAATTGCCTATGGGACCTGATCTGAACAATATTACGGTGGGGGAATTTAATCAGCTGTTTGACAGTTTTGGTTTTAGTTACATGAATATCCTTATTAAGAAAAATGATGAAAAACTGACTAGTTTAGTGCAGGAGGTGGAAAAACTGAACCAAGAAATAGTTCACAATGAATCGCTCCCTCAGTGGAACGATTTATATGACAAACAGTTTTTATCAGCTGACCAAAAAGCCAAAGACATCTATCAGAGAAAGAGTAGGAAAATTTTACAAGATGTGGAGCAGTATAATAGTAACAGGGCATATATTTGGCCTAATGATCATCAGGCGTTTGACAATGACAGAAATTATAGAAATATAGGTAGACAAGTGGATAAGGATTTGAATTTTCAAGGGGGCAGATTTTATCCAGCCTCAAAAAAACAATTTACACCGTGGAACAGGAGAGTGAGATAAGTAGATCAGGGATAGATACAGGTGACACTGAAGTCATAGCACGTGCCTTGCATAATGAACCATCGGTTATAACATCAAATCAACCCGAAAATTTAGGGGTGAACAATATATCAAATAGTAGTGTTGACAATATTATATATACACATAAAGGGTTCAATGTGTTTAATTATACAAATGTAGACATTTCTGATGAATTTTTTATGTTGTTTGCAAAGGGGATGAAATTTATACCTACTGTAGGGTTTAATTTAGTTGATACAATTTTGGAACTGAAACTATACTGTAGGAGGCTGAATTTAGCCATCCAGCTTAAACAGTCTGATCAGGACAGTAATGCAGCTGTCTCTCATGTACTAAAGAAGAAAAGTACTTATATTCCACCTGGAAATCCCGTTGTAGCTAGTTTTGAAAGAATGACTAGTCAGGATATTTATAAGTTTAATAAATTGTATAAAACTGATATATTAAACAACATATTAAAGACAATTTAACGGAGGGTGAGCATAAGTGTTTAGATCAACTTGTGAGGAACAATGAAATTAGGGTTATGAAACCTGATAAGGGGGGCGGAATTGTGTTATTTAATAGTATGGACTATATCAATGAAATATACAATATTCTATATCAATCTGGTAATTATGAAGCTATCTCCCTTAATGAAATAAATATTGGTGATAAAAGAATTGACTTAGCACTGGAGGAGTATTTGATAGATCATAGAATTACTAGTGAAACCTACCAATTTTTAAACGTGGAATTTCCCACTATGGCTACGATTATAGGCATCCCAAAAGTACATAAAAATTTGACACACACCCCTTTTCGACCCATAGTGTCGGGTAGTAAGTCTAAAACATACCCCTTAGGGGTTGCCATCGACAGATGGGTCAAACCTGTGTATAATAAAATATCACATCTCATCAAGGACTCGTGGATGTTTCTTGGAGAACTTGCATCCAACATTTGGAGTAGTGATTTAGTTTTTATTACCATCGATGTCATTGATTTATTTTCCTGTATTCCCAAAGTCATCGGGTTAGAATACTTCAGTAATAGTTTGAGGAAATATTCCGACATGGATTTGTCTTATTACCAACATGATGGGATTAGTGCTGGATCATAACTACATTCATTTTGAAAGTTAATTTTTTAGGCAAACTAGGGGAGTAGCTATGGGCGCATCTTCTGCTCCCATTTTTGCTAACTTAGTTATTCTCAAATGGGAAACAGAATTTTTGTTTAATTGTGAATACTATCAATACATTGTTTATTATACGAGATTCTTGGATGATTTGTTTATGTTATGGAAAAGCCCTATTGATAAGATCAATCCTTTCATTGATTATATTAATCACACCACAGATTTTTAAAAATTTGCTCATAACATCAGCGATAGTGGCATTGCATATTTTGACACGTATATCAGTCATTGTGATGGTGGGTTTGTATCGCAAATTCATAGAAAGGATACTTTTTCTAATGATTACTTGGAATTCAGTAGTAATCACCCACAGTATGTTTTCAAAAATGTTTTTAAGGGGCAGTGCATTAGGGCAGCCCGCATGTCATCGACCCCTGAAATTATGTATAAAGAATTGGACTTTATTAAGTCTATGTTCATAGATAGGGGTTATCCCAGTTCCCTATTGTGTGATGTAATTAACTATGTAAGCAAAGAATGGGGCAAGAAATATCTACCCTTGCTTGGTAATTCAATGAGTATAATCACAAATAATGACAGTAAAACATCGAATTTAGGGCATAGTAACCGTGTTTGTGTGTTGATGTATTCGCCGGTGGTGTAGTACATCAGAAATATCATTAAGGGACATTGGAATTTGATAGCTGGCGATGAAGAAATAGCAAAGACATTAGGCAAATATCCCTGTTTTGTTTATAAAACTGGATTTAATATCAAGAAAATATTGGAAACAATGACAGATAAACATGACAAGAATAAGAGAACATCAGGGACTAAAAAATGTGGATCATGTAAGCAATGCCACGCAGTGAACGAGGCTGATGGCTGTAAATTAGACAATTGCAACAAGACCTATATAAGGTACAGGGCAGGCAATTGTAACACCAAAAATGTGGTGTGTCTGGCAACATGTATGACATACCCTGCATTTTATATAGGAAAAACAGAGAGACAGTTCAAGCAACGTATATACGATCACTTGTACAGTATTAGGGTCAATGATAAAAATAATGCCTTATATCGACATGTACATAAAAGTGGAGATACACACCACTTTAAATTTGCTATCATTGATCATGTAGGTATACCACCTTCTGGAGGTAATATGAAGGCCCTTTTAGCCATGAAGGAGAGTAGATGGCAGATTTTCACAGATGCTACTAGGTTACCGGGTATCAATGATTACATTAGTATTAAACCATTTTTGGTTATGGCATAACGCCATACAGCCATTTGATACCTTATTAGTGATCAATTTATTCATTTATGTGTTTATATTCCACCATGTTATATGTATACATGCTAGTATGTATTGAAAATGTGGTTATAATTGAAGGGAATATACATATACATTTTTATTGTGTACATTTTTGTGTGCACATACATATATACATATTAGTACACATACAAATTTATAGAGGCTATTATAGTCTATAAGGCAATATTTTGTTATTTTGTTTGTTTGAGTTAGATGCTCGTAAGCTGTATGTGAAGTTTTAAACATAAGCTATAATTCTTGAAATAACAAGTACTATCTCTTTAAATTACAAGTACTGGTTTTTAAAAAAATGTTGGCGCCTAAAAAGGTTTTTAAACGATTGTGAATCACAATACATTGTTCTGATGAAGTCTGTTTTACCAGATGAAAGCGCATAACCTGGAGGTTTTTATTACATATTTTGGTGAATTTTAAATATATATTGTTTGTTTCGTTCTTGACAATAAACTTCTTGTCACCTGTTCGAGCCAGGCAGTTATTGTCAGTGCTATTGGCCACCAGACTGTGGTGTGTTTGGACTTTTTACCTTGCTGTTTTTGCCGTGCACTTCATTCTTTGCCAATAAATCTACTGCATCAATCATTTCACCAATTACTGATACACCATCTACATAGAAAGCAGACTGTTGCAGTTCAACTTGGTCAATTTGCTTTTTTGAATGAGCCTTCTTTATAAAAGTGTGAGGCTTACTTGATTTACAAAATTTTTGAAAATGGTTCCATTTCTTACATTTATGGTATTGCTGACCAAATGCTAAGCACTTTTCTCTTTTAGACTCATGGCTGGCACCACAATTGCAGCAGTTACCAATAAAGCTTGATTTGGATTTTGCTGATTTACACTTCTAATGCATTAACCATGCTTCTTTAATTGAACTAGTCTTAGAACTTGCTGGAAGATTGCAGGTTTTCCTTTCCACACCTACAGGGGCTACAGCTGCCATGTGCTTATGCCTGTTTCTGCCTGCCACATGTTGCATACTGTCTATATTTGCTCTGGGGTCTGCTGAAACCATGCTATTATCACTTGCAAGCATATTCTGTAACTTCATGAATTTGACAAATCTCAATAGCTTTGCTCAGCATTAAATCACTGTCACAAAGCAAAATCTTTCTCACAGCAGCACTATTAATACCATACATAAGCTAGTCCTTTATTAACTCATCTTTTAAGTTACCACATTTACATGTTTTATCTTTATTTCTCAGGTCAGTAAAATAAACTGCAAAAGTTTCTCCTTGCTTTTGATCTCTTGTGTAAAACAAATGCCTCTCTAATGTAACATTGGTCTAGGGATTGCACATTTCTCTAAATTTGTGCTTCAAACACTCGGAGTCTTCCCCTGATTCAGCCTGTACAACAATATGACAATTTGCCCATTCACCTTTGTATACTGCTAGTGCATATACAAATGAATGCTCCCTTTCAGTGGCCTCTGACCCTGCTAGATTTAGCAAAATGAATGTCCTGTTGCATGCATCTTTATCAGAATAAACTGCTTTTATGAATATATTGTACTCTTGCTCAATTATTCTCGAGTTCTCTACAATATTCTGATCAAACACAAGTGGTAGCGGTTTGTGAAAGCCGTCTGCCGTATTAATACATCACAGTGAAGACTTTTATCAGCATGTGCAAACACACACACATGTACATATGCCTGAAATTTATGCCAGTACCTGTAACTATGCCCAATAACATAATAAGCCTCGGTATAACTAAACTTTGCAAAATATGTTTCCTTTGCATAGTAATACTCTTGAAATCAGTTCTTATTAGTATAAGAAACATTTAAAATAACTGCAATGTGCGAATAAACTGGGCAGAAGAAGCTCAGAGTAAGAAACATTTCAAAGTAATTGTAATTTGCAAATAAACAGTACACAGCACACTGAAATTTCCCCAAAATGACTGTGCTTTGCTAATAACTCTGTATAGTGCAAGAAACACTCTGTAATGGCAACACACTGTGAATAGACACACCCAGCACAAGAAACCTTTCAAAATGGCTGTATTTGACTGCACTTACAAAATAGTGGCACTTTGCACACAACAAACTCTTCAGAATAAATGCACAGTAATAAATACACACTGTAATAACTTTTGCACACTTTGAGGTCCTTCAAATAACTCTAGTTGTATTATTCAGAGATCCAATCAATGTGAAGTAGTAGTTTATGCCAAAAACACAGTAATTCACCAAAAAACATAGTCACATTACTTTATTTATTATTTACTTTATTTATACTTAATGTGCCCTTTTTGCCCTTTGTTATATTCGTTTTGCTCATTTAATCTCTTTTCATGTCCATTATATTTTCTTGAGCTTGTTTTAACTCTAAACATGCTTGTTTTGCACTTCTGAGGTAATTCAAAATCCCTTATGTGCTTTTCTGATGCTTGTTTTATCAAATATCTTAATTTCAAACATTTTGTATAATTAATAAGCTTTTTATGCTTTTTGTTTGTTTAGCAACATTTCTGTTTGCTTAGTAACATGTTTTGTGGCCTTATAATGCTCAGATTTATATTTTTTATAAAATAAATTGTTTGTGCAAGTTTTCATTATCTTTAGTCTGTTTCTGGCCATTTTTTGCTCTGGGATCACTTAGTTCGCTTTCACTGTTAACTCTGTATCTTATGGCTCTGAAAAGCAGTCTTTGGAATCCCACTTCTGACACCATGTCGCTTGTCTAGTCAGGATGAAGTAGACAAACATTGTGGGTTCTGTTTAAACAGATTTATTATATACAAACACAAACATATATACAAAATAGCTGCCTCATACATAGATGTTCACACTGGCTGTACTCACAAAATGGCACTGAAGCTAGCACATGCCTGCTATTTATATGCATGTTCAGGTCTTAGAAATGCTTCTTAAAGGTACAACACACATGTTATTTTACAAGAGGAAAGGTTAATATTGGCAGCCCAAGATAGTGGGCTATGTACACATTGGTTTACAAAGTCCATTGAACATGTGGAGAAACAGACAAATGTAGGTTTTGTAAAACAGGATTGGAAGCAGCTGCAAACCTCATTGCTGGTTATGACATACTAATGGCAAAATGACTTCATAGTGAAAGGCATAATAATGTGGCAAGACTGTTGCACTGGGAATTGTGTAAACATTATGGTATTGAAGTTGAAAAACACTGGAAGCATGAGCCACAAAGCATCATAAAAAAATGATTAAGCCTACAGCACATGGGAGCACCCATTACCATCAGCTCAAAAGACAGATGCTAGAAAACCAGATATAGTGGTCCATGAAAAGAAGACAAAAGTAGCGTTGATCATTAAAATCGCTACACTCAGTGACTACAGTGTCTTGTGTACAGAGAGACACAAAGTCATAAAATATCAGGATTTGCAGACAGAAATGAGAGTAATGTGAAAGAAAGATACCCAGACAGTTCCAAAAATAGTAGGAGCAACGGATCTTATAAAAAAGACTCCACAATCATATTTAGATATGTTACCAATACATGTACCCCCATACAAATTGCAGAAGGATTCATTACTGGGCACATTGCAGGTGCTGCAAACAGCACTTCTGGCTAACATCAAAGATTGAAACAATACTAATTTCATAAATTTAATTGTACTTTGACTTAGGAATGGGGTCCATTCCTGTCATGGTATTAGAAACCAAAAAAAGTTGGAGAAATTAAAAAAAGTATGATATGACATTCAATAAGGAAAATACAATGTCAAAGTAATCTGCTTTAAATGTGGTGAAGAAAGGACACATATCTAAATGGTGCCAAGTCAGTAGCAGTGATGTTGTATCTAACCTGGTCAACCAGTTATTATGCACACTTTAGCTTAAAATGTACTCAACGAATGAGACAACAGTGAATTATTCAATACTACTTATTTATTGTAAGTTTGCTAACTAGATCAGTGGACTGGTGCACAACCCTTTTCAGCCATAATGAGGTACATCATGCACATGAAATAAAACAATAATTAAAAAGTTTAAAAAGAAACTTACAGAAGCACACTTAAAAACTAATAGAATGCAGTGTAACCAGACAAACCCAAAAATAAAATCCTTAGTAAAAAATAAGGTGTCAAAGGCTGAAAGTAAAAACACTTTAATACCCACAAATACAGAATCAAAAGTAGGTTAGCACTTTCACAGTTACTCTATTCTTCAGACCTTAATAAAACTGAACAGATATAGAAAGTTTAAATACTATGAACATCCAATAAAAATAAATTACAGTTAATGAGGCAAACCTCTTTTCTTCAACAGAGGTTTTAAAGAGACAGCACTGTTCAAACCCGGTGGAGCATATGCTTTAAAATCAACAATCCACTTCAACTCAATATATTCTGTCTCATTGTATAAATCACCTTCTCTTAAACTGTCATTAACTTTATGTAAAACCAAAAATGTAAAACTATGATTGACCCCAACTTCAGACACATGCTTGGCTAGTGCATTGGTCATTTTGTTGTTTTGTGTATCATTCAGGTGCCCTAGCACCTTCTCCTTTAACATACGATTGGTCTTACCTATGTAAAAGCAGTCACATAGGTTACACTTAGCCATATATACTATATTTTTAGAAGAACAATCTGCATAAAAAGAAAACTCTATAGGTTTTAAAGTCACAGGGTGTATTATCATGCAAGTTGACCAGATGTTACAGCAGGCTTTACAATTCCTGCAAGCATGTGTACTCTTACATTCCGAGGTGAACTGCCTATAGGACCTACTATGTTAATAGCACAAATGTTGTCTTAGATTCTTTCTATTCTTAAAACTAAATTAAGAAACAGGTTCTATAACTCTGCTTATCTTAGGATCCGTCAATAGAATAGGCCAGTTCCTTTTATCAATCTCACAGACCCTATTGACTTCACCAGAATATGTTAGACACATCCTATTTACTACTGTAGTATCTGCAGCCTTTCTATTCTCTAAAGCTACAGAGGAGATATCCAAAAAAAATGGTTTTATTTTATTCCATTCTAACATTTTAACTTCCTGTATTGTTTTCTCTATTTCACATAATTTATAGGCCCTGCTCACATGTTCTGTACATAACACATCAAGGGCCTCATTTAAAGATTCTGGATCTGTGTGCAATTGGGTCTGCTACCATAGATCAAAATTACACTATTTCGAAATACGATAGTAGTGTCCCACTAACGCAAAAGTGCACTTCAACGAAAGTGCACTTTCGCGAAAGTCACTAAGTCGAATGGGAAATTTCCTGCACTGTGATGCGGTAGTGACAGACCTTAGGGTTAGGGCTTGGGTTAAGGATAGTGGATAGCTAGTAGGGCTATCCACTATCCTTAACCCAAACCCTAACCCTAAGGTCCGTGAATACCAGACCACAGGACAGGAAATAGGTCCATAACTACTGTTCAGTGGAGGAAATACAATTTCCTGCACTGTGGTGCAGTAGTCATGGACCTTAGGGGTAGGGCTTGGGTTAAGGATAGTGGATATCCCTACTAGCTATCCACTATCCATTACCCAAGCCCTAACCCTTCGTTGTAGTGACTTCCACGAAAGTGCACCTTCGTTGAAGTGCACTTTTGCGTTAGTGGGACACTACTATTGTATTTTGAAATAGTGTAATTTTGATCTCCGATAGTAGACCTGAATATTTTCTCCAAATAGTAGGAGTGGTTGTGGGCACAGCATGTGCGAACACGTATGCAAACATAGTTCTTGCCAAGTGGGAAAAAGAGTCTGTTTTTAGTAGTGACATGTGCAGATCACATCACTTTCTATAAACATTTTGTAGATGACATTTTTTTCATTTGGCATGGGAATGAGGAAGAACTTGAAAGGTTTGTATGCTACTTGGGGAGTACCACCACCTATTTGTCGTTTTCCTTACATCATTCCTTACAGACCCAGGAACACCAATACGAGAATCACCATGATGTAGCCAAATAAAAGTTTTTTCTTTATTAATAAAATAACAAGCGCTTTCGCATACTATCCAGTATGCTTCATCAGGTTACAATCCATTAGTGAATTCTAAGCACTTATATGGCAACAGTTAATTACCTAACTTCCAGCTCTTCTTAATTAATTTATAAACTAAATAAATTAGTTCATTGAATCTCTTCATTTAAAGAAACATTCAATACATTATAAATAACCCAAAATGTTAATGACAACTTTTAAAACTTGTATTCATAACTTGTTTGTTAATATCTCAAATTCAAACAACACACAAAAAATATGTATAATATATTGTATATAAAAATCAAATAAATAATATTAATCAAGTATTTAAATATTCAATATCAAGTAGAGAAATATTAAAATAGAACTCGTGAAAAATATATATATAAAGCTTCTATAAAAATATATATGTAGTATGTAAACATATATATATCAACTATGTCTATTTTGTAATTGTAATATACATGACATTCATGAATTTATATAATACGTTATATGTATTTTATATTAATAAAAAAATATATATATATATATATATATATATATATATATATATATATCCAAAATATGGAGATTAAATGATGTAATGAAACATGAAAATGAAAATAAAAATGAAAATGCATAATCATGTGATAATAAATGGAGGCATATAATTGACATAGTAAATATATAGAAAGGATAATCAAGAATATAATATTAATGAAATATATTTATCACTAAAAACTCTTAGTATACAATTCATCTAGATGATAAAACAGGTTTTAAACTAACAGTACTGTTAAGTCCAGGGGGTATATGGGCTCTTAGTCACAATATCCATTCCAATTCAATATTCTCTAGATGATTCATATTATTCCCCCCCCTATCTTAACACGTTTAGCTATATCTATAACTCGAAAATAAAAACTATGATCGTGATAAACACTTATATGTTTAGCCAATGCATTTGTTAATATAGACTTCCTAATTTCATAGATATGATTATATATTCGATTCTTTAATCTCCTTGTAGTTAAACCTACATAATATGCCTCACATTTAGTACATGTCGCTAAATATATAACATTAATAGTGTCACATGAAGCTTGTATTTTAAAATAGTAATCTTGATTAATTGCTGGTACATGAAAATGATCATCTGTTAAAATGTATTTACACATATTGCACTTCTTGCATGGTACTGTCCCTATATAGGACAGTCTATCATCATTCATTCTTGTATTTAATTTTTCATTACATAGAATTATTTTTAGATTCTTACTGTTTCTATAGCAAAAGTGAGGAATGTCACCTACCAGCTTCTTAATGTCTTGATTGGCTATAAGTATATTCCAGTTCTTCTTTATAATACCTGTGATATTATAATTATCATTGGTGTATCTAGTCACAAAAGGAGTACTAAACCTGGCCACATGATGGCCCGGTGTAAACCTTCGTTTGTTGGAAGCAATATCTGCTTTATATTTCTCATTAGGTAATTTCCCACAAACATGTTGCTTATCTTGATTATGACCTATATAATTTGTTAATCTTAAGCTTTTGTCAATTTCTTCTATCAGGTCAAGGGGATACCCTCTGTCTATAAGTAAATCTCTCATATTTATTAATTCTAGATCTCTTATTGCCCGATTACTACAAAGTCTATAAATTCTCATAAACTGATTCTTGATAATATTATAGAAAATATGTCTGGGATGCATGCTGTTAAAATGTAAAATAGCATTCTTCCAGCATTTCTTTCTATAAATGGTAGTATCTAGAGTAGTATCATTATTAATTGATATAATGATATCAAGAAAATTAATCCTGGTTTTTGAGTATTCCAAAGTGAACTTTAGAAAGTCCGTAGTTGATTCTAGAAAATGTTGTAGTTCATGCAGGGAATCTATGTCACCTCTCCATAAGATAAGGATATCATCAACAAAATGTCTATAAAGTATGATGTTGTTGAAAAAAGTACTATTAAAGACGTGCTGATGTTCCCAGTTATACATAACCAGGTTGGCATAAGAGTTTGCACAGGGGGTGCCCATCGCAACCCCCCAAACCTGCTTGAATAACTGATTATTAAAGGAGAAGACATTATTATTAAGCACAAGATCCAATAAAGTGCTGATTAACAACTGTGTATCTTTATCAAGGGTGGCATCCCTACACATCACCTCTCGTATTGCCTCTATACCATAGTCATTCGGTATTACAGTGAATAAATTATTCACGTCCATTGTAACTAAAATCAAGGACAATGATCTATCTATTTCTTGTTGTATAGAGATTAAATCTTTCAATAGCTGTTGTGTATCTCTAAGTATACTTGATATGCTTTTTACTCTAGGTCCTAGCTTAGACTCTAAGTAGATGGAAATATTTTCAGTTAGCCATTTGTTGCCCGCTACTATGGGTCGAAGAGGTGGTGGAAACTGATTCTTGTGCATTTTAGGTAGTCCCTTTATGAGTGGAATTAGGGGACATTCTATTAAACAGTATTCATAGAATTGTTTACTTAACTGTCTGCACATTAATAAGTCATATAGAGTATCATGTACAACATATATAAGTCTATCCAACTCTGAATCATTAATGGTAACATATTTCTGTGTATCACTCAACATATCCAACATCAAATTGTTATAGAAGGATGCATCCATCAAAACAAGTCCCCCACCCTTATCTGCTGGTTTCATAATTAGATCCTTATCCTTAGATAGGTTACTGAGTGCTATTTGTTCATAAGAATTCACATTATGGTATATATATATATATGACATTTACCTTTAGCTTTTTTAGGCTTAGAGAAATAATCATAGAACTCATTTTCACAAACTTGGACGAAACAACATACATTAGTTGGCATATCAGGTATAAAAATACTTCTTTTCTTAAAATTAAACTCATTATTGACATAAATAGTTGGAGTTTTGTCCTTAAACAGCAATTTAAGGGAAACATTTCTAGCAAACATTCGCAAATCAATAAAAAGTTCAGTCAGGCTGCTAGCTTGAGATGGAATGAAAGACAAACCTCTGTTTAAGAGGCTAACCTCATGTTCATCCAATAAACGATTGGATAGGTTAAATATAAGGTAGTTTAATTCCTCGGTCTTCTCCTTACCTCCGAGTTCTCTTCCAAGTATTTTCTTTTTCTTCTTCCCCTGCTGTTGGATCTGTCCTGATTCTGTACTTGATATTTCACTGGGAATGGTAAAAAACCATGGGATGTAACTGACAAATTATCTTTGGGTCTCGCACCATTCTGTCGGTCTGATGACCTCAATCCTTCCTGATTGGGTGGTGGGGTTTCGGTTAAAGAGGTTCCTTCGCCCAAGCACTGACATTCCGTAGATGTCGTTCCAATAGGAACTGCGATGCTTGCTATGGGAGCAGTGTTCAACGGAAAACTTCTACTCGCGGTGGGCGGAGCCTGTTGTATGATATTAGCCTGAGGCCGAGAAGAAACTGTCGTATTCAAATTGTCATGGTGAATCTGTGAGGAGTTAAACCTCGGCCAAACAAAAATCTGCCCTGTAAGGAAATCATGATAGTCTCTAATTAACTTCTTGTGCTTAGTGACATGTGCAGATCACATCACTTTCTATAAACATTTTGTAGCTGACATTTTTTTCATTTGGCATGGGGAGTACCACCACCTATTTGTCATTTTCCTTACATCATTCCTTACAGACCATTAACCTTTTGGATATAACTGTCAGTAAGAATATGTTTGGCAGTTTATCTACCAAATTGTACAAGAAATCATGCAGGAAAAATAATATATCGCATCATTCAAGCATGCAGGTACATTACTAAGAATGTGATTAAAAATCAGGTATTTAGATGTATGAGACTGCACATAGATCCAGAATCTCTAAATGAGGCCCTTGATGTGTTATGTACAGAACTTGTGCGCAGGGGCTATAAAATTTGTGAAATAGAGAAAACAATACAGGAAGTTAAAATGTTAGAATGGAATAAAATAAAACCATTTTTTGGACACATCCTCTGTAGCTTTAGAAAATAGAAAGACTGCAGATACTACGGTAGTAAATAGGATGTGTCTAACATATTCTGGTGAAGTCAATAGGGTCTGTGAGATTGTCAAAAGGAACTGGCCTAATCTATTGATGGACCCTAAGATAAGCAGAGTAATAGAACCTGTTCCTAAATTTAGTTTTAAGAATAGCAAGAATCTAAGACAACATTTGTGCTATAAACATAGTAGATCCTATGGGCAGTTCACCTCAGAATGTAAGGGTACACATGCTTGCAGGAATGTTCTACTAAAAATATAGTATATATGGCTAAATGTAACCTATGTGACTGCTTTTACATAGGTAAAACCAATCGTATGTTAAAGGAGAGGGTGCTAGAGCACCTGAATGATATACAAAACAACAAAATGACCAATGCACTAGCCAAGCATGTGTCTGACGTTGGGGTCAATCATAGTTTTACATTTTTGGTTTTACATAAAATTAATGACTGTTTAAGAGAAGGTGATTTATAAAATGAGACAGCATATATTGAGTTGAAGTGGATTGTTGATTTTAAAGCATATGCTCCACTGGGTTTGAACAGTGCTATCTCTTTAAAGCCTCTGTTGAAGAAAAGAGGTTTGCCTCATTAAATGTAATTTGTTTTTATTGGATGCTCATAGTATTTAAACGTTATATATCTGTTCAGTTTTATTAAGGTCTGACGAAGCGGGTAACTGTGAAAGCGCTAACCTACATTTGATTCTGTATTTGTGGATATCAAAGTGTTTTTACTCTCAGCCTTTGACACCTTATTTTTTACAAAGAAGCACACTTAAAACTAATGCAGTAAACAGCTGTAATAATCACTAAAAAGGAATAAACATCATAATAAGAGTATGTGGCAAAAAAACAATAAAGGAAAGAGATAGCCACCATCCAGACTCATTTATTTTCATTCATCAGGTGATCCTTTAATTTTTCAGAAAATGTAAAAAGTAAAAAATGCTGAACCAGATGTTTAAATGAAGCTTTAATCCACAGTTTAAGCACTTGAATTCATCTTTGTAGCAGAACTTCATCAAAAACATGGCAACCATTTTGTTACAATGTTTAAATAGCCTCAAAGCCACCAAAACACTACACATTTAAAAGTACACACACTCAAAAAACCTTGCAAACTTATAAAACCATTATACATACCAAAAACAAAAAAATACTAATCAGTACAGTTAATAAATATCAAAATGTTAATATTCTTAACCCCAGACAGAATCAGTAACATTAGTTCTTCCATAAAAGGAATATGTTGGAGATGTGAGCAAGTACACAATGCAGATTGGAACCATAATTTCTTTCATTGTGTTAAAATTAAGCCATTTTGGAATGGTATTAATAACTTTCTACAAGCTTTATTTAATGAATCATTTTATTTAAACATAGCTCTTGTATTATTAAATGTGAATGAAGGTCCTCATTTGAATAGGTCAAACATGTATCTATATGGACTATACTTGCAATTTCAAGGAAGTGTATAACAAGAAGATGAAATACAAACACAACACCAACTTTGGAAAACTTCTACAGCTTACTGAAGACCACAGCATGATTGGAAATTAAAATTAAAGAACTAAGAATTTAGCCAAAGCCATTTATCAATAACCTTTGGGGAAAAGTCTTATCGTTGATTGACACTGTACAAGAATTGATCAAGCACTCTGATAACAGATTGGACATACTTATAAAGTAATTGTATGCATTAAGATCTGTTATAGTGTCAGGCTAATGTAAATAGTGTACATAGTTATTTAAGATGTTATGTATAAATACTATGGAATTCATTCAAATGTATTTGAAAAATTAAAACAATTTTGAGAAATAATTGTTAATATGAAACCATATAACAGTTATTTATACATTTATTAATTTTGGATGTAGTGCACTGAATGATCAAACAACCAGTTATGAGTATTGTTTGCCTTGTTTGTGACAATTGATATTAAAGTCTTGTTCTCTGTCATCCCACATGATGAAGATTTGAAATGGTTCCTGGGTGCTATGGCTAAGGGTACCATCTTCAACCAGACTGAGATTAGTTTCATTTTTCAATGTACAGAACTGGTACTTAAAAACAACTTTGTATTTTTTGAAGGGAATGCTACAAGCAACACAAGGATGTTGCGATGGGGCCAGACTCGGCACCTGTTTTTGTGAACATGGTTTTATGGTATTAGGAAACTACAAAAATATTCACCCCTCTTTTTCATGGTTGAAGGTTATATGAGCTACTTGGATGATATATGTATTATATGGAAAGGGAACCTCACCAAGCTGCAAAAATTAATTGACTTTTTGAATTGTTCTACTGATTTCTTGTACTTTTCCTCTGAGACCAGTGATAGATCAATAAACTACCCAGACATTACTCTATACAAAAATTTATCTGAAGGGAGGTATGAGTCTAGTTATTTAGAAAAGAAACTTTTTCAAGTGCCTTTTTATATTTTACCAGTCAGCACCCTTCCTGGCAAAAAAGAAATATTGTTAAAGGACAGCTTATCAGACTCAGTAGGCTGATTTCAGATGATGCTGTGTTTAAGCAAGACTTTGATAAACTCTGAACTTTGCTCATTGATCATGAGTACCCCTTGTCATTGTTGGGGGAATCTCAAAAAATGAATTCTTGAAGTTAGACTTAAAAATATATAGTCCCTTACTGAGTTGTCCAAAGGATTTGAATGGCAACAGGAATACTAAGAGTATGGATTCAACTCAGGTTTTTTGTTATTCAATACAATGCTGAGATTTCTTCTCTAAAGAAAGTTATTGAATGTCACTGGAAGACAGTATTTGGTGCTTCTGGGCTGCTAGACCAGTTGGGACAGCAGCCAAACTTTGTGTACAAGAACAGTAATAATTTTAAGGCTATTTTAGAAAAAAACATGACATAGAAAATGTAACAAATAAGAACTGGGGCATGAAATGTTGTGGAACTGTAAGCAATGTAGATATGTTCTACAGGGGACATATTTCTCAGTGTCTGGCTACCGCAGATTGCTTTCAGTGAAAGGACATTATAATTGTACTACTAAGGAGATAGTATACATCACTTTTTGTTCCTCTTGCCTGGCATTTTACGTCAGCAAGGTAATAGGACCTTTGCGGAATAGAATTTACCAAAACAATTATGCAATCAATAAAGGGCTTGTAGCTAATGCCTTATATAAACACTCAGTTATATGTCAATATTTTAAAAAGTTTGCATTTTGTATTCTTTAAAAAGTTACACCTAGTAAAAAAGGGGTAATTGGGAGTCAATTCTTGAACAAAGAGAAGTCTTTTGGCAACTGTTAATGCCTGTAACCCACCATGCATTAATGATGTTATTGCCATTAAGCCTATGTTAAAAATCAAAGCTTCCAGAATATAATTACTTTATTTGACTGTGCCTCATCTGATTACATTTGCTTGATTTTTTTTAATATTTGGAATACTGTGTTAACATTTTCATATTTATTAAATGTATTGATTAGTATTTTTAAAGTTAGGGTTTTTATTGTGATGTTTTTGGAATGTACAATGCTTTTATAAGTTTGCAACTTTTTTGAGTGTGTGCACCTTTCAATGCTTAGAGTTTTGGCATCTTTGAGGCTATTTAAACCTTGTAACAATTTGGCTGCCATGTTTCTGGTGAAATTCTGCTACCAAGAGGAATGAAACCTCTGAAACTGGGGATTAAAGGTTTGTTTAAAAATCTGGTTCAGCATGTTTTACTTTTTATTGTTTAAGTCAAACGCTGTTTAGGTTATTGGTTACTGTTTTCATAAAATTTAAGAGATCTTGAAAAGTAGTAATTTTAGACAGAAGGTTATTCCAAAGAGTGTAGGCAAGTTTGAAGAGTGATTTTTCACAGATTACAAATGAAAAATGAGGCCTGTTTAGTTTAACACCTATGTAACTATGTGGAGAATAAGAAGATTCATACACTATTAAGTTGTAAGCTAGTGGTGGGCAGGATGTGTTACTTCAGGGGTTTGAAGGTGAGTATGGTCAGTAAATAGAACTTGAAGATGTGCAGTGATGACAGGTGAAGATGAATCTGAGAATATTATTTCCATACTTTGAAGTGATGACATGTGTTGACTGGAAAAATGGGTAACAATATGAAGAGCATATTCGAGCAGTGATAATACTGTATTGATGGCAATAGTTTAATGTGCCTCTTGTCTTAGTAGACTGGCATATTTGTATGGCCACCCTGAGTTCTAGGGAAACCTTAGTAGACTGGAAAATTTGTATGTCCACTTTAGCTAATGTTTTATTAATAAGATGTTGATTGGAAAAAATGAACCATGGAATCAGCTTTCTGCCATTATGCTGTTGATAAGCTTGTCAAACATGATTTTACTACTGATTGAGGAGAATGACATGGATTATTAGACTGAGGGAACATGGCTGTGCTTGTTAGATCATAAATATATATATATATAGATATATATATATATATATATATATATATATATATATATATATATATATATAGATATAAAGACAAATATAATATTGAAACAGTATGTGCCTTATAGCCATTACTTAATCTATTTTCAATAGGTTTAAGGATCATTATTACTGACAGGATCATTTTTACTATCTATGTTCTAGCTATTTTTGTAGTTTCTATGATCTCCTGATTTTGGTACTGGATTCCTATATGAGTGTCATAGCCTTGCTCTCCCAAATGTTTATACTGAATGGGAGAATCAGCTTGTCAAATTCTGTCAACAGACTTTTCCTCTTCCCATATTTTCCATGGTACGTTAAAAGAGAGAAAGCATTTCCCTAATATTACACCATGGGTTAAATCAAGATTGCAGCTACAGGATGCAATAGTTTTCCCTGAACTGTTTTAATATCTACATGTATAAGGGAATACTCTTTTCTATTACCATGAATGTCTTATTACCTCCACATTAGCATTGTTACCAATTTTATGCTTACACACTAGGGAGAACATGACATGCAAAATCATGCATTCAGTATCTAGTAGAAATTCCACCTGCCTTTTTTTCTCAAATGCAACCCATTTTATTAGCTTGGTTATAACACAGTGCCACAGAGATGACTCACTTATCTTAGCTATAGTCCTATTGCATTCAATAGGTACATCTTCTTCTATAATATGCATTTCAGTTTTTACATTTCTGCTGGCAGTATCTTCATTTTTAACAGCATTAGCCTTTGGGGAGTCAGAAATTTCCTACCAATGCAACCATGGAAGATTGTACTCAAACTTCCGGTGATTGCATCCTGAGCCTTTAAAAGCAAGTTATATTCCCAAAATTTAAAGAAATATTAATATCTGTATAATATAAGTGTTACTAAAAAAATTTTTTTAAAACATTTTTAACATTTTTAACGCTTTACGGACTTTCCTGCTATTTTAGGTTGTTCATTTAGTGGTGCTATTGGATCTACTTTTGATAAGTCTGTTGGTTTGAGTGATTCCAATTTAATTTGTTCATTCGAGATGAGTGACGATAGTTTTTATTTTTCTTTTATTTTGGAAAACAATTGGAAAGTTATCAAGGGCAATTCTGAAATATATAAGGTTTTGGGTGATAGACCGAAATTTGTGTTTCGAAATGAATATAATCTTAAAAAAATTTTGGAAAATAATAAAATTGTAGTTAAAAATGTTTTATCCAACAAAAGAGGCATGCATTGTTGTCATCAATGCACTGCCTGTAGATTTATTTTGGTTAGTCCCTATATAGCTGTTAGTACCATTGAGTATACCATTGAGGTACCTGGTTTAGTTAATTGTAATACGACAAATGTTGTTTATATTTCTTTTTGTTCCGGGTGCCCTGCATTTTATGTAGGGATGACTACCAGGAAACTTAGCACTCGCATTAAGGAACACATTTACGCTATTAAATCTAGGGATTGTACCAATGCTTTATATAAGCATTCAATTGATTGTTCTTCCTTTAAGAAATTTTTGTTTACAGTGTTAGAAGTTTGCCCCATTGATCTTAGGGGAGGGGATTTCAAATGTTACCTTGAACAAAGAGAAGCAATCTGGCAAATCAAATTAAAATCAGACAGGCCACCTGGGTTAAATGAATGTATTAATTTAAAATGTTTTTTAAAACATCGTAAGTTGTATATTACTGATAAGCAGAAAGTAACTTCTTCCTTTTTTACCTAAGATGTTTAATTGTATATTGTTGCTTAATTATTTAATTATTTAATTGATGAGTGTATTTAAGGTGTGTTTTTTATCTTTGTTGTTCATTCTGATGAAGTGTTTTACGAAAGCGGACAAATAAATCCTGTGTACGCTATTTTGAGCACTTGCTTTCCTTGGTTCTACCTTCGTGGCTTTTGATTTTCTTGGTTGCTTGGTTGCTTTGTGTTTTTTTTATCACTGGAGATATCACTAGGATGACCCTAGAAAAGCAGCTGGAGGCATCACTAAGATGGCCCTCGAAAAGCCCTTTCAAGCATCACTATGATGACCCTAGAGAAACTCTTTCAGGCATCACTAGGATGGCTCTAGAGAAGCACCTGGAGGCATCACTAGGATGACCCTAGATAATCTCTTTGAGGTATCAATAGGATGACCCTAGAGAAGTACCTACCTAGAGGCATCACTAGGATGACCTAGAGAAGCTCTTTGAGGCATCACTAGGATGACCCTAGAGAAGCCCATTCAGGCGTCACTAGGATGGCCTTAGAGAAGTACCTGGAGGCATCACTAGGATGGCCCTAGATAAGTACCTGGAGGCATCACTAGGATGGCCCTAGAGAAGCACCTGGAGGCATCACTAGGATGACCCTAGATAAGCACCTAAAGGCATCACAAGGATGACCCTAGAGAATTACCTGGAGACATCACTAGGATGGCCCTAGAGAAGCCCTTTGAGACATCACTAGGATGGACCTAGAAGAGTACCTGGAGGTATCACTAGGATGGTCCTAGAGAAGCCCTTTGAGGCATCACTAGGATAACCCTTGAGAAGTACCTGGAGGCATCACTAGGATAGTCCTAGAGAAGCCCTTTTAGGCATCACTAGGATAGCCCTAGAGAAGTAACTGTGGGCATCACTATGATAGTCCTAGAGAAGCCCTTTGAGGCATCACTAGCATAGCTCTAGGGAAGTCCTTTGAAGCATCACTAGGATGGCCCTAGAGAAGTGCCTGGAGGCATCACTAGGATGGCCCTAGGAAAGTACCTGGAGGCATCACTAAGATGGCCCTAGAGAACCACCTGGAGGCATTGCAAGGATGACTCTAGGAAAGTACCTGGAGGCATCACTAGGATGACCCTATAGATGCACCTGGAGGCATTACTAGTATGGCCCTAGAGAATGCCTTTGAGGCATCACTAGGATGGCCCTGAAGAAGTATCTGGAGGCATCACTAGGATGGTCCTAGAGAAGCCCTTTGAGACATCACTAGGATGACCCTAGAGAAGTACCTGGAGGCATCACAAGGCTAGTCCTAGAGAAGCCCTTTCATGCATCACTAGGATGGCCCTAGAGAAGTAACTGAAAGCATCACTAGGATGGTCCTAGAGAAACCCTTTCAGATATCACTTGGATGGCCCCAGAGAAGTGCCTGGAGGCATCACTAGGATGGCCCTAGAGAAGGACCTGGAGGCATCACTATGATGATCTGGAAAAGTACCTGGAGACATCACTAGGATGGCCTATAGAAGTACCTGGAGGCATCACTAGGATGGTCCTAGAGACACCCTTTGAGGCATCACTGGGATGGCCCTAGAGAAGTACCTGGTGACATCACTAGGATGGCCAAAGAGAAGCCCTTTGAGCCATCACTAGGATGGCCCTAGAGAAGTGCCTGGAGGCATCACTAGGATGACCCTAGAGAAGCACTTGGAAGCATCACTAGGATGGCCCTAGAGAAGCACCTGGAGGCATCACTAGGATGGCTCTACAGAAGCCCTTTGAGGCATCACTAGGATGACCCTAGAGAAGCCCTTTGAGGCATCACTAGGATGGTCCTAGAGAAGTGCCTGGAGGCATCACTAGGGTTTACTGAGTCACATTGAAACTGCATCTAAAGAAACAATAAAAATGCAACTGCTTCAGAGATGATGGAAACAAATTCAGTACATGATGTCAGTGGCTCGAGAGCTAGTACGGTTACATTTAGTGCTGAATTTTCAGAACACTATGGCTTCTATTCCCATACTAAGTACTTGGATTCATTTTCCACTACTGGCACTGTAGTGCAGCATAAAGGAAGTACTGCACATCTGAGTGTCTCATCCTTCAAATGAGGTATTAAACTGAGACCCTGTCTTCCTTGGTTTGGTGGCAGCCCACCTGGATTTAAAGGATCTCACAGTACTTATCAAAAAGAGAAGGGACTTTGTTTACACAAGCATCAAATATTATTGGCACACCTTAAAATGATAATTAGTAGTGAGTATAAAATATTGAATGATAACAGTAATAATCAATCAGAGGAGGTTATAAACGATTGGGGGAAAGAGAATGGAAAGGCAATTTAAAAAAGGAACAATGGGACGATAGCTGTATGGCTACAAAGTATGCAATAAAGTCCAGAAGTCTTAGGATTTTTGCATGGAACTGTTTGCAAAGGTATTTTATACCCCAAGCAGACTTCAAGGGATTTTTCCTCAGGTAGATATCAAATGCTAGAGCTGTGAAGGGAAAGACAGGGGGAATTGGAGGGATGTTTTCTGAGAATGTAATGAGTTAGCAGATTTTAAAAATTCCCTAATGAGTACCTTTTCATATATATTTGGTGGAACAAATGATTGTAACAAATAAATAAAAAAGTAAATTTGTGGGAACAGTGAAGTTTAAGGGAAAGCAGGAATTCAATAATTTATACAAAGCTGGAGAAAATTAAAACTTTTAAAAAGAAAATGTGTATACTAAATGACAATAACAATGGAAAATCTTACTATAATTTGCTTCCTGTTAATGTTTGTGCTCTCATGTCACTATTTAAAATGCAATCATTTAACAAAGATGTTTAAAAATATCACATTTTGTATTTTGCATTTCTACGCATCAAGTTTTTCACATATTATTTCACAGTTTTCATATACATTCAATGCATCATTCTCTGCCACTTTCTCTACAACAATCCTATTATTTTTCTTCCCATATCACAGTCCCATAATTTGTTTTATAACAATTCTGTATATTCTCAACTCCAAATAATCAGTATTGTGCCCATTATTTTTACAAACTTCATCCTTTCACTTCTTCTCCACATTTTCATATTTCCAATATGCAATCATATCTAGAGCCAACATTAATAGACGAGGTTTTACTCCTTCTGTTTTCTCCCATTCTTTCATTATTTTTTCACATTTGCCTGTAAGTGTATTCATTATTAACATAAATAATATGTCACTCAGAGAGTGTCCTTGTTTAAAGTAATCAACTGCCAATTTTGATTTAATATATTCTTTCTTGCATATAAACTTCATAACACTTTCACAAATTTCATGAAGTTTATTCCTTATTCTAATCATTCATTCATTACTGTTTACAACTTTAATACATCCCCCAAGTAACAATTTATAAAAGCATTTTCCAGTCCATCTTGTCTTAATACACAGTTTTCACTCACATCCTTCAATACATCAATTTCTTCCTCAGTCATTTCCTTCTGCAACTTCTTAATATTTATTTTTTTTAGTTTTCCTATTAAGCTGCTTTTTTTGCAGTAAGTAGTTGGTGTTGTCTTATACTGAGGGCAATGACGTGACAAACAGCAATGTCACAACAGCTGTTCAATGGACAGGAGTGAGAAAAATACACTAGAGAAAGAATGAAGGTTGAACTGCATGGAGGGGGTCACTGGTTCAAAGTTAATTAAATAAGGGAGTGTCCAGAGACTAAAGCTTCCAACATGGAAGGGAGTGGGGAGTTTTACCCCCATAAAAAAGTCAGTTTTGTGTGAATGAATTTTTGCACTGTTTTCATCATTAAAATGGTATTTGCTTAGCTACATCCACACTCTCGGCCTAGGTGTTGATTTATGCAAATGACTAACTCATGAAACAGCTTATATCTGTGGTAATTATCCATAATGCTAGCAGTCTAAATAACATTAGCACATTCTTGTACATAAACCTTATAGTTTCATGGAAACAAGTCCAAGTTAGGTGGGGTATTGCAAGGTAATGTAATTTAGTCTCAATACACCCCTACAATCTTCTGAAATCTCTCACTAATCAATTTAAGATATGATATTATAATCTAAACCATAAAAGAAAAAAACAGTTATATTAGACAAACAGCATTAGCATTCTATCAAGATTTTGTATCATACTCCTATCAGATTGACACTGATGAACATTTAAAGCACTACATACTGCAGCCTGCATTGTATGACACAAATTTGTGTCTGATATGTTATATGTGTTATATGACACAAATCTGTGTCTGATATGTTGTAACAAATCTATATCTGATATGTTGTATGACACAAATCGGTATCTGATATGTTATAGGACACAAATCTGTGTCTGATATCACCATGTAGCAATAGCTGTCTGCACAATGACTACACTATAAAAGTTCCCTGATGTTATAGTGGAAACCACTGCTAAGTTATAAGACTGACTCTGCCAATTTAAACACTTAGTGAGACAAGATACACATAGTATACATCCCTAAATGTGAACAAGTACCTTTTCATTCCTTAAAACTCCTTTCTCTCCCTTCATCACTTACTTCCTTACTTCTATCAAATTGTCTTCCCTGATTTTCTCTCTAAATATACTATAAGTTGTTTTTCTCTCACTTCATATTGCAGTTCCTGTTTGTATTAAACTAGCTTACCTTTAATTTCTCTACAAACTGCCTAAAATTTCTCTAATTATTCCATAATTGTTATATAACTCGTATCTATTGTTAACCAGTGTTTTTATATTATGTCTAACTTGTCATAATTATTTAAACTGCATATGTTTTTGTTTTATTTTTGAAGATTGTAAAATTATTGTTCTTAAAATGTTTTGTAATAATTTGGTGCTTTTCTCCCTGGCCCTTCGCTGAAAATGAGCTTCTACCCAGTTAGACTTTCCCCATAATTAAATGTTATTAAAGGAGTGTGATATATGAAATATCTGGCACTGTAAGATTAGGAAATGAGTTTGGTGATAAGTGGCAAAGTCTGAGTCAGCTAATCATAAAATAGGAGATACCGTATGTATCACATTTTATTTATTTTTATCTTAAGTTTGTATTCATTTTTCATCCATTGCAGTGGCTAAGAACATTGTGTTATTTACATAAGATGTATATTAAATATGGTTTTACACATCTGCTCTTCAGTTTTGTAAAATAATGAGTGAATGCAAAACAAATGCAGCAAATGTCAAAACTGGTTGTCCACCTACACCCCAAATATGAGGAGCGCATCCCCAACAAGATTTAGGCTTCTTTGCTAAAGACTGTTGCTTGGCACTCACATGATCCATCACTAGTCTGTGACTGCAAGGGTTTTTCCCAGAAAATCAAGATGCCAGTGTAATGGAAACTTTGCCCCCAGTAATGTGACAATAGAGTTGGAATATATAATCCCTGCTATATGAGGGGTGCAACCCCCACATCAGGGGTGTTGATGTGTGTGCCCTGCAAAAATACTTTTTTCTTTTGCTTTTGCTTTTATGTTTCTGAATGCTGCAACACATTCCCACAGTTTCATTCATTTGTGAGTGCTCTTTTTTTACATCAACATTAATGGGTAGGTGCTTCCCCCAACATTTATACTATTTATATACATTGGCTACATGATTACTACAGGTGGAATTTAATAAAGCTTACACAGGCATTTTTTCCATGTGCACATCATGGTGTGATGCGAACACAGGTGAGAGCAGTTTTAGATTCAGTATACTCTGTGTAGTGGTGCACAATCACACGTACTCATGCACAATTATGGAAACTTTCATGGAATGGAAATTTCAGCATAAGTAGCTGAAATTCATGCTAATGAAGTGAAATAACACGGTGGAGTGATCCAACAACCTTTAATACAAATGTGTAGACTCTATGTCCGTGTTGGTAGTGTATGGAAATTTTCCACATACAGCAGTCTACATGGAAGCAAGGATATGTAAAAGTCCAGAAATATGGACAGAATTCCCCTGAAAAGGTAACAACACACACACACATATATATATATATATATATATATATATATATATATATATATATATATATATAATGACTGATGTATATGCTGTGGATGCCCAAAAGCATCAGTGAAGTGTGTCAGATTACTATAATTTTAATTTTCTTTTTACCTCATGTTTGTGCAGTCGCTGCTTGCCACAAAAGATTTTAACTACGATTACCAAAAATGTAATGTAAAAGAGGAGTATAATAGACTGTAACTATAGGTAATGTTATAACCAGCCTTGTGTCTGTAAAATTGTACTCCTGTGCTGTTGACCAGCTTACACGGCTAATAACCCTGTAGATTCCAGGCTTTCAGGATGGTTCTTATGCAAATGACTCTACACGGTATTTATGTTTCCACTGGATGTCGATGACATCAGGGGGTATTGTTTTTTGTACCTTGTGCATGTCTGTGCAGTGCACTGCTTGCTGCAAACAGTTTTGGTGATGCATACCTTGTTTGTGTGACTAAACCACCCATGCATCAGACATGCACTATACATCCAAACATAGATACCGGATGCATAAAAATTGACATTGCTGATCACTGCTGGGCATTGCACAAACCTGGTAAGTGGGACTGCACTCTGCTATTACCCTAGAGTTATAGGACTTTGTGTAACTACTCCTGTGTTGACAGGTGTTAAGTATTGGACTGGTGTGCAACTGGTCCTTGGTTCTAGTGCAGGGTATACACGTTTTGCTCATACTGTTGTGCATTGCAGCTTACACCAATAAAGTGTAACTTGCAGTAAGTATCATTTTCTGTATGTTTCATGACAACAGAGATGAAAATATAACATTTTGATATGGCTTACCTTAGTAATGCATAGCTGCGCTCTGCTGCATGATGGTGCACAGAGACCACTACTGCACAGTGAACTAGGACCTTTAAATCTTGTTAATTATATCCTAAACAGGTGACTTGCATCTTGATTAGCCAATCCCACATGGTGGACCTACTCAAGAAGTGTATAAAGTATGCATGCAGCCTACATTCTGATTTTCCCTCGATACTTCAAGACCATTGGAGTACAGATTTGGGAATTTTAACTGAGATAATGCTAGGGGCTGCTGCAGCTATTCTACATCTGTATGTGTTACAGGCTGAAGTCAAAGTAGTTATATAGGTGAGAGGTTGGCATAATGGTTAAGGTGTTTACCTTACAGATGTAAGGTGCAGGGTTTGATTCTCACATGGGATAATTGGCTAGGCTTAAAATGGCCCACAAAGGCAGTTAGCCTAGTACTAATCTATGATCCTATGATCCAATGATCCTAATGCTGCTGCTGCTGCTGACAATATGGCTAGGCCAAGAAGGAGAAGAGTGTTCACGACTAGGGTAACCTTCCAGGTGCTACATGAGCTGGAGATTGTAGTGTGCTACAGGGTGGACAGGGGCATATTACAAGAACTATGTGAGCTCTGCCACCCTCAACACAGAGCCAGAGCCAACCGAGGGAAACCCATCGAAGTGGAAACTAAGGTATGTGTACCCCTTAGGATATTAGCTACAGGTACTTTTCAAAGACCAACAGTAGAATTTATGGGGTGTCACAGGCATCAGCACCCAGGATACTCCACCAGGTCCTGGATGCCATGCTCCTACATGCCAATGAGCCTGTATCTTTTCCCCTTTCCCCTGAAGAGAGGGCCAGCAATATGCAATAGTTCTACCATGTAGCACACTACCCTGAAATACTGGGTGCCATAGATTGCATTCATGTACACATCAAAGCAACTCCTGGTGAGCAGGGTAAAATCTGCATTAACCACAAGCGATACCACTCCATCAACTGCCAGGTTGTGGGTGATGCCCAGGGGGTTATCTTAAATGTGTATGCTGGAAACCCTGGCAATTATCATGACTCCCATATCTGGTACACATCACAGCTGTACCAGATGTTTGATAGAGGAGACACCCCACAGGGCCATTTACCGCGGGATGTTGGCTATGTCCTGGAACCATGGATGATGACACTCATTAGAAATGCACACACATAAATGGAAGAATGCCATAATGAGGCACATGCACAAACTAGGAACATCATAGAGTGTGTGTTTGGGCTTCTGAAGTCATGCTTCCGGTGCCTGGATATATTTCATGGAGCCTTGCAATATACTCCACACACACGTACACAAATATTCGCAGTATGTGCTATGCTCCACAATCTGTTTCTGTCAGAACAGCTGCAGTAGGATCAGTAAGGGGAAGGGACACACATCCCCCCACCAATGCCTAGGTCACCACAGTCACAGGAGGACTCAGAGGAAGAAACCCCAGCTTCTGTGCCTGTAGGCAAATTTAGGCATGGTCAGTATGCCCTTGCTTTGGCAAAGAGAAACACATAGCACATATGCTGACAGCTTAGGGACCAATACCTTTCTCCTACGCACATGCATATATTAAAATTGATGCCAGGCAACTCACACAATCTGCACCTATCGATATATTGACTGTCTACTGCTTGCATCAGACAGAGTCAGGCCTGAACTAAAGTTGTGTCAACTGCTGCATTTCCAAGGTAGGTCCTTAACCTACACTTTAATCTTGAAGAGTATTATGACATATCCTTGTATCTATAAACTTGGTACAGTATGCAAGTAAATAGTGGTGTATTTGTACAGAAATTAAATTAGCATATGACTACAGACATATTTTACTACTATGTGTCCATCTGTAATTAGTAGGCCTCATTCATGAACCATTAATAAAGTCCTACTGCAGCAGATTAGTGGCACAACATTCAAGAGAGAAGTTAAAAAGTAAGAATACACATTGCAGTGTCTGACTTTAGACTTGGTTGTATCCTAACAGTAAATGTGGTTTGTTCCCCCACCCCCAAAACAGGAGTGACCCCTTGTAACTGCCATAACAGTAACTCATCTATACTACCACCAAACCCATGGTATATGGGTGTTTGCCACAGTTATTATCCCTCACATGTTCAGGACAATAATATAGATTTGATCGTATATTATATGTGTTAGGTAACTGATGAACAGCAGTGTACATTTTTATGCAGGTGGATGTCTGATGAGTGAACCCAATTCTGGCAAGCTGTTCTGTGGCCAAGAGGACCAAGGCAGCCATCCTGTTTGATGAAGCTGTACTGCTGTTGAGTGTTCTAATTCTGATATAAGTGGAGGTTTTGGAGGTGTACTAGCAATAGGTTGTGTTTTGCAGACTGTGACTCTGGGTCCCCTGCTATCAACTTTGTCTTGTTTTAATTCCGCATTTGCACAGTGCACCAAATGTACAAAAAAGTTGATAAATCTTTCATTTCTTCAACCACAGGTATTACCCAAATGCCCCCGATTTGGATAACTTCCATAGGAATATCCTTCTGTCATGCTTGTTGACATAAGAAACAAATTAGCATAATTTCCAATACAAATTCTCCCTCGACAACTAAACTGTTCTTGAGCACGAAAGTAAAAGATTGTATGACAATTTACTGGAAACAGATACACGGCAGTATTTTTAAATGCAACAGCAGAGCCTCTTCATAAAATACTAATTTTATTTGTTGCCGTCGGAAGCATTTGGGTAATGCCTGTGGTTGCAGAAATGAGAGATTTATCAACTTTGTAAGGATTGACAACAACCCATTGTTAACAGACATTGTACCTACACAAGAAGTGAATGAACAATTGATTGGTAATGATTATAAATGCTTCCAAGAAATGTTACATACTATGAAGAAGGATTTATATCAATTCAAGAGCTTACAGTGTTGGTGCCTGCATTTGGAGGCATGTTACACCTTGAAGATAGTGCCGTGGGGACTGTGAGTCTTAAACATGCCTACATATGTTCAGTCCCACCCTGAATCTTTGGTCAAATGTCAAAAAATCAATTTAGAAACAAGTTATGCTTATACAAAACTGTTAATAGACTATTTTACACAATTGGAAGAGGGACAGTGTATAAAGGTACGAGAGCAGTATAATGATATATTCAAACTAGCCGGAAGTGATGCAACAGAACTTCGGGTGTCCAAAGTTATTGAACAGATACATCTCTATGTACAAAAGCTGCTGCAACAAAAGAGAAAGAAAATGCACCCTGTTTTTTATAATAAATTATTTTATGAAGAGACTCTGCTGTTGCATTTAAAAATACTGCCGTGTATCTCTTCTGAGTAAATTTTCATACAATTTGTTACTTTCGTGCTCAGGAACAGTTTATTTGTCGAGGGGAATTTGTACTGGAAATTGCATGTATACTTAGTTAACCATAGAGCAAATCCAGTGCTTCTCACGCTATTGCATTATATATATATATATATATATATATATATATATATATATATATATATATATATATATATATACATGTGTGTGTGTGTGTGTGTGTGTGCGTGTGTGTGTGTGTGTGTCCTTAGTGCCCACTGCCCTATCATTCTCAGACCCCATGTCTCCCCTAAGACTACATGTGGAAACATTGCAAACTGAGGTCACAATGTAAGTATATGTACATATATTGACAAGCCATCTATTTGTTTCCCCACCAGCAACAACACCAACAATCACAACAACCCTGGGCCTCCTTGATTTTTCCACACATATATCAGCCACTGTACAAGTCGCAATATATCATGTGTGCTCCCTTATGGACAGGGCCAAATGATGGTGCTCACAGGCTTGCTCATCCAAACACTAGCAGACAAATATGTTTGATAAGGGTATTGTTGTTGCACAGCTAAGCTACTAAACAGTATTCATCTGCTAAGCTACTAGTCTAAGATGACACTAAGAAGCAATGGAACTATGAAGGCCTCCCAAGGCGTTGTTCAATACATGGCTTGGTTATGTCATCTAGTATAAGTTCACCTGCAGTACTACATAAATCAGACATGTGCTGTGGCGCATACATTAAGTGTTTTGCAGTCCCTGTACTGAGATAAGTAGGGTTTCTAATCTCACTGCAGTCAAGTGTGTGTGTGTGTGTGTGTGTGTGTGTGTGTGTGTGTGTGTGTGTGTGTGTGTGTGTGTATAAACAAAAGTGGAAGTGGGTATGCCAATCTGACCTCCCAAAAGGCATAGTTTATCATTACTTTGCTGCTTGCACACACATCCATTCGAAGCAGGCCTCCAAACACAGGTCACCCACATGTCCTCCTGATGTCATCTACTATAAAATCACCTGCAGTCCTGGCAAAATCCGATTTGTGCTCTGGGTCATGTGTTAAGCATTGTGAAATGTAGTATGTAAACCTAGATAGGCAGGGGTTCTATCCCCATTGCAGTCAACTCTGTGTGTGTGCCACCCCATAAAGAAGGCTGTAGGTCTGTATCCCACACTGAATTATCAAATGGAATGGTTTTGCACTGTTTTGGTTTTTGCACAAACATCCAGTTGAAGCAGGCCTCCAAACTCTTGTCCCCCATGTGACCTGCTGATGTCATCTACCATAAGATCACCTGCAGTCAAATCAGACTTGTGCTGTGGCATGTGCATTAAGTACTGTGATCTGTAATATGTAAACCTGGATAGGTAGGAGTTCAATCCTCACTGCAGCCAACTTGATATGTGTGTGTGTGTGTGTGTGTGTGTGTGTGTGTGTGTGTGTGTGTGTGTGTGTGTGTGTGTGTGTGTGTGTGTGTGTGTGTGTGTGTGTCCATAAAGAAGGGTATGAGTGTGTATCTCACACTGACTTCACAAATGGCATGGTTTTGCACTGTTTTGTTGCTTGCACAAACATCCAGTCAAAGCAGGCCTCCAAACTCTTTCCCCCCACATGGCCTGCTGATGTCATCTACTATAAGTTCACCTGAGGTCTTGTGAAATCAGACTTCTGCCATGGCATGTGCATTAAGTACTGTGTTCTGTAGTCTGTAAACTTAGATAGGTAGGAGTTCACTGCAGCCAACTTGTTGTGTGTGTGTGTGTGTGTGTGTGTGTGTGTGTGTGTGTGTGTGTGTGTGTGGGTGTGCACGCATGTGTGTGTCTTTGCAAAGAAGGGTGCGAGTGTGTATCAACCACTGACTTCACAAATGGCATGGTTTTGCACCATTTTGTTGCTTGCACAAACATGCAGTCAAAGCAGGCCTCCAAACTATATGCTTCCATATGGCCTGCTGAGGTCATCTACTATAAGATCACCTGAAGTCTTGTGAAAATCAGACTTGTGCCATGGCACATGCATTAAGTCCTATGTTCTGTAGTGTATAAACTTAGATAAGTAGGGGTTCACTGCAGTCAAGTGTGTGTGTATGTGTGTGAGCTGTTGATGGACGTTACACAGAGCATTTTACAGCTGCATATGGGACTCTGCGTTTTTGCAGGTCTATATCAGAAGATCAAAGTTTCAAAACTTCGAATCTGATATGGTCAACACCATATGATCGAAGTCTTGAAACTTCAAATCTTTTAATGGAGATCTCCATACAGTGCAGAAAGTGAAGATTTCTCTTTTCTGCACTGTAGTGTGATCTCAGAGTTGGTATATTTAAGTAGCAGGGGTTGTGGGAGGTGTAGGGGCTTGCCCCTCTGGTTAGAGCATTTAAATGGTTTGATTTTGTAGGTTGTTGTGTTTTATTATATTTTCAATGTTTCCAGACTTCAATTATATGGTGCAGACCATATCAGATTCGAAGTTTTGAAACTTCAGACCCATTTTTGTCTTCAACAGACACCGCTGATATCATCAGCGATATCAGATTATTGGATATGTATACATCACAACAGGCCATGGTGACACACTGGCCTGACAGGTGAGTAGATGTCACTTCATCCTATATAGGACAGACAACAGTGACATTCCTGTTATTGTATGCACAAACATCATGACATCTATTTGCAATGGTGATGGACAGGTTGGCACATTAGATCACACAGGAGTTCCCATGGTCTATGATGTTTGCAGTTGATATTGTTATCTGTAGTGATAGTAGGCAACAAGTTTAGAACACCCTGGAGAGGTGGAGATATGCTCTACAGAGGAGAAGAATGAAGGTCAGTGAATATATGTATGTGAATGAGAGGGAGGACAGAGGAATGGTGAGGATGTAGGGAGTAGAGTTAGTGAAGGCATATAATTTGAAATACTTTGGATCGACAGTTCAGAGTAATGGTGAGTGTGGAAGACAGGTGAAGAAGAAAGTCCATGCATGGTGGACTGGATGGAGAAGAGTGTCATGAGTGATTTCTGACAGATGGGTACCAATAAGAGTGAAACGGAATGTCTACAAGATGATAGTGAGACCAGCTGTTTTATATGGGTTGCAGACTGTGGCACTGGTGTTGGCAGACTTCCAGATGTTAAGATTTGCATTATGTGTGTGTTGAAGAGGGAGAGAAGTATTAATTGTATATTAGAGTGCCAGCTCAGCTTGTATGGTTTGAAGACAAAGCCGGAGTGGTGGGATTGTGTTGGTTTGGTCATGTGTTGAGGAGTGATTCTGGGTATATTGGGAGAAGGATGTTAAGGATAGAGCTGCCAGGTAAGAGGAAAAGAGGAATGCCTAAGATAAGGTTTATGGATGTGGTAACAAAGGACATGCAGATGATTGGTGTGACAGAGCAAGATGCAGAGGACTGGTGGAAATGGAAGCAGATGATCTGCTGTGGTAAGCCTTAATGGTACTATCCAAAAGAATAGGAAGAAGATGACATCTGTGTTTGGAGAAACCCCATCTGTATACTTGTGACAGGAATGTACAGTAGGAGCATCTATTTGAAGGTTAGTGTGTCTGGACTGAGTTTGGGCTTTAACAATGTGTCTTGGTATTACCTGCTCTGCTCTGGATTGTGTGCAGAGGCTGTAACACTTTGCCCTCATACATGCAGAAATGTCAATACACTTTCTTTCAAATACAATCACCTGCTGCTATGTATCAGAGCAGGTCTAGCTGTCAGAACCTCTGTTACACAACAAGCAGCCATTTATCCACTTGTCTATCAATAACAGAAGTACTGATCCACCTTATGAAAGACCTCCTAATGTACATCCCATCGGTTAGTCACCTGGAAATAAGACTCAGATCACATATACCCCTCTTTTTTGCATCCTCTATGCAGATACCAGGTTCAAACTTCCCATTATCACCTATGATTTTCCCCTCTGTTTCCACTGCTAGCCTAGTTGACATGAGTTTTGGCAGATAATGCCTCATGTGCACTGAACAACTTATATCTCCTACATCACTGAAGTACAATTTTCAAGTGATCCACTGTAGGAATCTGGAATCAGTGCTCTCTTGTATCCAGAAGAGCAACACTAAACAGGTTGTCTGCTCTCACACACCTTGACTCCTACTCATAATATACACCCAACACAAACCAGCATGTGCAGAGGTACTCCCCACAAACCAACTTTAACAGCAGAGACATCCTAAAAACAGTCATGCTACACCTAATACTACACCCAAAGCAGACAATACACATAAGAAATATTATCACCAATGTCTCACCACATAAGTGCTTAACTCAATGGGAATGTATTCCCAAGGTTTTCATAACAGTGGACTGTATAGTGAGATGTACAGATGTCCCATTCACCAGCTTGTCAGCTGTGTGGCAGAGGTAGTCATCACAGCACACATGCAATCAAGTCTCTCAACAAGTCCCGCTCTTAATCCAGCATACTTCATGTTGGTATGCACAACTTGAGACGTGACTATTGGAAATATATGAACACAGACATGACTGAGCTATCTAAATATGGGTCCCAGCCAGGTATGTCCCTATGTTTTAGCAGCATTATACCCTCACCTAGAATTATACCATTATATAAAGAACAACAGATTTTCTAAACTTGCCTAAGTTTATGGTATCATTCTAAGGTGATGCAGTACCTGTCAGTGTGGGATGATATGGTGGTTAGAGTACGCTGCTTTGCCAGACATATGGTACTTGACTGCATTAACCTTTATTAGGCAAGGTCACAAAAGCAGAATTACCAACATAAAAATGTACAACTCCAACAAAGTAAGGGACATCCTGCTAAACCCTAGGAGTTCACATCTTAAATCACACTCTCTGTAAGCAGTCTTTGCAGTGAAGATGTTCATGTCTGTAGAGTCACAGAAACCTGGTTCAAGGCTGCAGTAAGTACTTTGGCCTTGCAAGGCTACAATGCCTTCCAAACATCCACACAGCAAATGAAAGTTGTGTGAACCACAGGAGGTGTCATATCTATTTACTTTGAAGATAATTATGTCTCAAGATTCTTTAGAGAAGATAGCTATGTGGAGTTATTCTACATCCAACATACTGTGGATAGCAAACTTCTTCATGTTATCACCATTAATAGATCACTGTCCATAAACATGAAAGGCCACAGAGCCTATTTATTACTACATGGAACAATTAAAGTATAACAAATCAACCCGGGCAGGGTTGAGTGAAACTACTCATCTGTTGATCCAGATAATTACAGGACAACAAACTCACTTGTACAATATTACCTGGAGTTTTTAAACTGAAATGCTATGAAAAAAATAGTGCACCACCCCACAAGGTTATCTCATATTCTAGACCTGTTCCTCAACAATATTAGTGAACAATGTAATGGTACATGTATAGTACCTGCACTGTTAATCCAACCATAAGGCAGTATGTTTTGAAGTAGATATAGCTATAGCTATAGCTCCTCCCTACAAGAGGAGTTAGGTTCAAAAACATCATCCAAGGTAACCACACCCTCCTAAGAGATGGTCTAATCTACTTCCAAGCCCCATTTTCCACAAAGGACATTGACAACTATAGTAAGATACTCCCTGATGTCCTCTCTGCACATCTATACAAATGTATACACACAGCCTTGCCTCATTGGCTCAAAGATCCTCCAGAAAATACAAACCATACTGGTGGATGTCTGAAATTACTGCATTGTACAGTAAGTGAAAGAAGCTGTGCTGCTGTTTACAAATACAACATTGAGAAACCAGGACTGGAAGGTCACTATCATCAGAGTAAACATGCAAATAAGGCACCTTCAAAAACCCTCACAGAGCAACTATGCAAATAATTTACACAACATATCTGGGGATAACCATAAGGCTTTCTTCATTTACATCTGCATATATATATATATATATATATATATATATATATATATATATATATATATATAAAACTCAGATTATTTAGAACCAATTGTTTATGGTAATGCACACACTGACCCAGTGTAAATTCCAAACCTACCAGTGGACACGTTTTAATGAAAAGTGTCTCCCCTGCCACCATCAAATCTACTACAAACCATGTGAGCAACATCATCTCCAACCTATGGTATCTACAATGAGAAAGTTATCACTGCCCTCTCCAAGACTAGGATCACAGTTTCCTTGGGACCAGATGGCATTTCAGCCTGTGTTCTTCATGTGCTTCAACAGTGAGCTACTCCCCTAGGCACCAGATTCAACCACAGTCTGAATACTGCTGTTGTCCATGGTGAATAGAATACAGTGACCATTTTCCAACTACACAAGGGATGATCAGCAAAATGCATGTGCAATTATAGACCCATAACTTTATGCAACATCTGCTGTAAGGAGGGTGGCATAATGGTTAAGGTGGTTACCATACATGCACAAGGTGCAGGGTTTGATTCTCACATGGGGTAATTGGCTAGGCTTAACATGGCCCACAAGGGCAATTAGACTAGTAATAATCTATGAAACTATGAACCTAAGGCAATGGAAACACACTGCATGCATTTCAGACACAAGGACATAGGTGACCTCCAAACACTAGATGTGTTCCAGTTAGGTGTTCTCAAGGGTATCTTGTGGCTGCAAAACCTGGTGTGATTTAAGACTGTGACCAGAAACATATGCAGAGTCAAAGCTGTGCACAAATACTATTGTAACTTGGCCAAGGCCTTCAACACAATCCAACATTCAGTCTCAGTGAGAAACTAACCAAGGTGAATATCAAATCCTATGTTATCACTTGGTTTGCAAATGGGATCACAGATCCACAACATTCAATCACACTGGGAGACTTCATCTCATGCAGCAGAACTGTCTCCTGTGTGGTAACAGAAATGTCAGTGCTGTGGCCCCTCATCTTTGACATATACATCTCAGAAGTCCCGAAAATACAGAGGGTCTGTAGCAAACCATCTTTGTGACACTAATGACTGCTGACAAAGCCATGGGTGTTACATCAACTGCACAAAATACACCAGCACACCATGTGGTAATAATAAATGTTCCTGCTTATTATAAAATACCCAAGAGTACACTGTTCCCCACTTCTGTATTGATAGACATTGGAACACATGTTGATTGCAACCTGGATCTACTGTGGGGAGGTAGGCATTCTATATCTTACATCTGATTAGCAACGGCATTACATCAATTGCAAAATATGTTATCAATCCTCTATACTCATCCCTCACCAGCTGTATTAATGAATATAATTCTCCCTTTGATATGTATTGTACCAGACACCTACAACAACTTGACACACCTCAGCCATGTCTTAGTAATAAAGCATTAGAGGGTCTCCAACATGTGTTTTCTGTGGGCAGACTGAAGTAGCTGTCACTGTGTACAGTATCATATAGACAGCTTTGAGACAGATTACGTATACCTTGCAGGGCTATCTGTGGCCAAAATGGGATGAAAATGCTGCACATCTGTAACTAATGTGGGACTAGAGTTGCCTGCTCCATAGACCCCAATGTAAACTATGACATACATAGGATATGCTGGAGAGACAGATTCATCTTTCAAAGGTTGTCACTCCTCTGCAGTAGGCTTCAAATCCATGTCAAGCAGAGCACCTCCATACCCTGTTTAAGCACAGGCTGGATGACTTGATGCGAAAATGTTACCTGCCAAGGATCACTGCTGCTTCATTCCTGGACATGGGTGGTCTTTGCTAAACAAAACTTGGCCATGCATTATATCTGTCATTGAATATTATATCGTGATGTAACAGCTATGCTCTAAACACCATCAGGTCAATACCCTAGTTACATCCTATGAACCTTGGAACCTATGGCAACATACATGCAAAAAGAAACATTATACTGTATTAACGTTCTGATGAGATTTGTCTTCACTGCTGACATACAATCCTGAGATCTGAATTTGATGGATTGACTTTGGATGTGCACCCATAAGTTTGTACTAAATAATTCTTAAAGAGAAAGTTAGATATATTAATGAGACATATTTAACTGTCTGACTTCACAGCCCTTACAAAAGCATACACTATAAAGCAGATAAATTGTTATGCTAGTAACTGTCTAAATGGCTAATTACAATCTAAATGATAGGTACAATTATCAGATCAATAGCACAGATGGAGGTAATAAAGTCATATTAATATAGGTGGTCACCCTGTGATTAGACACATAGCTTTAGTATCTCTGAATCCAAAAGATAGATGACAGGGATGTGGCACAGTCATCATCACTTGCACAGGGTGTTGCATGGGGGTGCAGGAGGCCTAGATTGACACAAAAGGTTGGCACGAGTGTGTGTGTGTGAGTAAGCAAGGGAAGCAGGCAAGATGGATCATGTAAATGTTGCATGTGTGTCTGTAGGTGCCCTCAATGTAATATTAGTGTGTGAGCGTCTGCATGAACACAGCCAAGCCCAATGCTAGCCCTACATGTTTGTATGTTGGACAGCTGTGAGCCATGCATGATAGAGCTGACAGTTCATCATCTCCACCCTCTAACATAAGAGCTGGATCTGCCAGGAGTTGCACTGGCACTTCCATGCCTAAGGTCAGATGCTGTGCTACTACCTTAAGGGGACCAGTAACTGCTGGATGTGCTTCCTTCACGGGAATGCCCAGAACCACAACCCCATGGCCTGCTACATCTGGATTTGGAGAACACACTCATTGCTGGAGCAAGGAATGTACTACCACTACAGGAGTGAGACTGGGCATGGCCACTTTGGCTCTCAGAAGATGTAGTTGCTGAACTACCCCCGTGAGGCTGACACTCCCCTCCCAGCAGATGTTCCATCACAGACAATGTGCTTCCATGACAGATACTTTGCGCTCCCTCACAGACACATCCCATTCCAACATGTCATTCAACTGATCCATGGAATCAACAACATGGTGGAGGCAGTCATGGATGTCAGACAGATGTTAGACTGTGCATCTATAACCCTGAGCATTCTTCTGGAGGTTGTTTCTGAACATGCCTGTGCCTCCATGACAGCCCTAAGCATATGTCAAGTGACATGTGACAAGACACCTGCAACAAGTGGAGGAGGAACAGCAGGCCTCTTCTGAGCACCCCTATCAATCCACTTGTGCAGCACCTCACCAGCAGTTTAGCTATGGCCAGTGTCAGCAGTGACTGAAGCCACAGTAGCCACACTTCCCTGGTCAATGTCCTTATTATCCAACTGTCCAATATCTATGGCCTCAGTGGACTGGGTATGTGTAGGCATACTGGCTGTGTCAGGTAATAATGGGGGGGTCACTAAATGTCAACCTCTGTGTCAGAATCAGCCTCTGCAACTCCCAGCTGTGCCTCACTTTGGCCACCATCATCATTATCAGAGTCTGATGAGTCACTGACATCAGTTGGCATAGGGGACATCGAACCACTTCCATGTTGACCTATGGAAAAAGATATGCAGTCTGAATGTAAGAGCTCTGTCATTATTTTATATCTACAATCATGAATGACTTGTCAATAGTTTCACTATGATCTTAAACATGAGCAAACATCTGGACATTCAGCAAATATCTGTACAGTTGACAAGTATGCAGACAGTACAGTAATCCATACAGCAGGCCTGAGATGACACTTTAACAGATATGTTGCAATATATCTACAGTACTGACATAAATGTATTCTGCTTACCAATTTGTAGGAGCCCTATATCTGTGAATATCTGATGGTCCTGAAAAAAGTAAAGGGCAAGGTAATGGCAACAGCACATTTAACAGTATAACAAGGGGTAATACTTTTAATAATCTATATCTACAGTAACTGCAATATTAACAAGAATGTGACTGACAACCTCTAAATGAGCTTAAAACCACAGCTATCTTAAATAACCCCACCAAGAAAAACAACCTGACACACATATAAACTACATACACTATTACAGAATGAATGCAACAAAGCATAACTGGAAGCTCCTCCTGAGATACAGGAGTGGCACCCACATCCAGAATGCTTTGGCCAGTGGTTTGCTGGGAGCTGTCCTGTATGGCAACGTTTGCCAGAAATTCCTCGGTGGCGGTGAGAAGGTGTTCTGCTGCAGACCACCACCAGTGACCTGATGATCACGTGCCACTTCAGCTGCACGCCTCTTTGCAGCATGAATCATGTCCATGGCTGTGGGTCGTGCCTGCTCATAGCTGCGATGTGTCACCAAGTTGCATTAAGGTTTCAGACCAATTCGTCCTACAGGGCTGCATGTTCTGACATATTGGTCCGCCCTCTGGACATCAGGACTGCATGATGTTGGCGTAATGCTCCCATTATGAGGTCATTCTCTGCCTCAGAAAATGGGGGTCTACAGCGAGCGGGCATATTGTTTACTGAAAGACAAAATAATGATAACACATATAAGGATCACATAAGTACAAAAAAACTGTGTACAGATAAAGCCATAAAGGAAGGTTCTCAGTATTCACCACTTGATTACAATTTAAATATTCAACAGTGGTCAAAAAATAATAAGGGGGGGCCAAAACAAGGACAGTAACAATAGGAACATATTCTTGTTTGTGTCATAACAGATACTCACTTATGCTCACACACCCAACAAACACAACAGTCCATTCTAGTTGGGAACTCATCTCCCCCCTCCCAAAAAAAATAAATAAATAACAGGCTAAGGGACAACTGTACTAACCAAACAAACGTGTAATGTTGACACATGTACATAGTTATCACACAGCATTATACTTCCTCTGTACCCCTCAAATGGCTAGAAAACAAGACCATGTCATGAGTACTGTTCTAACAAATGCTTACTGATTTACTTCACATTATTCCTAAGTACATAACAAAATGGATAGTAATAACATAAATGAAATTAAAATCAAAAACGAAATAAAACATAAACCAAAATAAATGAAAATAATAAAACATAAAGAAACAATAATACATCATTATAAAAAGTTTTAGATAATATAATTACAAACACAATGATAATTAAAATAAAAAAGCATTTAACAACAAGTCAATATAATATATAATAAATATAAGATATAATAAATATGTATAATATGCATAATAAACAAAACATAAGAAGTAATACCAAATAATATAGAAATAAGAAATATGATTATATAAATAATATAATCATAATAATAATAACAATAAAAATCATAATACAAAATAAGAAATTTGTAAAAAAAAAAAAAAAAAAAAAGATGAGAAGGGGTGGGGTGGGGTGAGTGGAAAAAAAGGAGAACATTAGTAACTTCACAGATAATATGCAATGTTTTCTGCAATTACTTTATTCTATTCTGTTACATTTTACTTTTAACAATACCAACTGCTAAGAAGTTTATTACTTAGAATACTACTCTGTTCCTTACACATACACACTATAGTACAGATAATATTGCATCCTGCAATCATTCATGGATGCATATATTGCACATATGCATGTTCTGTGTACACTGATTACACTTGACAGCAGGCCATTCAAGCCACAGATCTAGAGGTCTGCACTTAAAATGCTATAATGATGATTACATAACAGTACTGTATTTTTTACTGATGACAAGCTAAAACAGTATTGTAATCAGCTGAGTTTTAAATTCGGGGAGTGTGGTATTAGAACTCACAAGCAGTGGCTACTGTATTACTGTACTTTTCCTTTGTAATACAACAAAATGCAAGCAGTCTTTTCTATTACACTTTATAGCTTCATGTTTACTGTTATCTGAGAATGTGCAACTGTTGCTTTGTGTTACAGAACATACCTCTCCACCTTTTAGAGCAGGATATCTTGGCATATCATAAAATAATGGGTGTACAATGAACCATAACTAGGAACATATTTCAAGTATTGCTCTTACACGCATAGTTGCATAGGATCTATGTTAACATACATTTTGACACATTATTTTTTGGCTTCACTATAAATTACTTGCCAGACAACCATGAATCTTACAATGAACAGACCAAAACAGTGATTCATAAATCTGGATATTCAGCAGAAATAAGTAGAGTTGAAAGCTATGCTACAGAGTAATGCATGCATACTTGCTTTTACAGTTCATATATGCATTCCCAAGTTCATATAGCTGTATGATATATCAACGGATCCATCTGTAACTGTTAAGGCTGCAATAACAGTACTTTATATAATTATGCTTACATACCACATGCTTCTTGCATCCTGGCCATTCACCGTGCATGGGACCTCACATTCGAGGCCCTCTCTTCTGCATCTGTGAAAAGACAGAAAAAAGAAAAAAAGCATTATGAATACCAGTTTTTTACCATATTCAGCTTGAATATTTACAAGTACTAAGTGAAATTCCTACATACACATCTCTTGGGTGTTCTCTGCCTGACACTTCCTGCTCCACTAATCAAGGGTATCCCGTTTCCTCCTGCAAAAGTCATCAAAATGGTTAAGACATTGTTCCTCAGTGCATGGGACACCAGTAGCACTGGAAAGAGCCCCTGCCAAACTAGACCAGGCTTTGAATTAATATTGTGAGCTGGTATAGTTTTCCTGCATGAGGCGAGGCCCATGATTCTTAACCAGGAGCCTAATAAAGACCTTGGGCTCCTGGACACCCCAGTGCTGTGCTCTGAATTGCACACCTTCTCCAACACCTGACATATCTGCACAAGTTAAAGCTGAATGTCTAATGTGCAAGTCCCAGCAATTCACCTTTAAATATCATGTTTCCCCACCAATTGTGCTTAATGAGAGTGCATACTGCCTGCATTTTGATGCATTTGAAAAAGCTGCGAGCCCCTTTCCATTGTGCAAGTATGTTAAAGCAAGTGCATTGATTTGCATGATGCTAAGCGGCACACCATTTTTTCGAATGTATCAGCAAATAACTTTCAACCAATGCAATTCCACAGTTATTTCATTACAGTAGTACATTATTTGCATAAGCTGCAGTGTCACAACAGTATAAATAAAATTTTCATACCCTGGACTAGAACCAAGGATCATCTGCACTCCAACACATGTCACCATAAGATTAGTTACATGAGGTCACATATTACAGTATTCATTGTTAAGTTGACGTTATGAGTGTAGCTCAGACCCACTTACTGGTCTGTGCGATGCCCAGTGTTGCTCAGCAATAGCAATTGAAAGCATCTGTCCCATTGCCATTCTACCCCCATTAGAAAAAATCCAAAAAAATGTATTCATAAGCAACTCCTAGACCACCTATTAAGGAACAACCTTCTCTCAAACTCATAACATGGTTTTAGACCAAACCATAGCACCACAACAGCCTTAATCTGCTTCACCAATAAATCAACTTGCTTAAAAACAATGGCCTCTTAGTTTTATCCATCTTCCTCAACATGTCAAAGGCCTTTGACACTGTATCACATCAAAAAAGGGTAAATGAACTAGAATCCACAAATCTCTCCCAAACAGTATTAGCATAGTTTCATAGCTACCTAACCAACCACCAGCAAGCAGTTAAGTGAAAAAACACACTTTCTCTCCTTCTTCTTGTTTCACCAGGTATCCTTCAAGGGTCAGTACTTGGTCCAATACTTTTCTCCATATTCGCAAATAAACTATCCACAGCTACCAACAATGCTACTATTATTCGAGTCTATATTATAAAACTGAATGTTTAGGTTGTCGAACACCTAAATGTTGACACCTAAACAACGAAAGCTGAAAACCATGAACAGCCACATCTGTGAATTTTTTCACAGGGAAAAAATTTGCTTGGCCAGCGGACAGGAAAACAAACTTTCAAACCCTGATCAGTTGGGGGCTTCACCCCCCCCTACATGGGGGGCTGTTCCCCCACCCTTAACTAAATATACCACCTCCAAGATAGCTCTACATTGGGGAAAAGGGCAAATTCACGATAACGGCCAAGCAAATTTTTTCCCTGTGAAAAAATGTGCTGAAGTGGCCATTCATGGTTTTTGGCTTTCATTGTTTAGGTGTCAACACTTAGGTGTTCGACAACCTAAATGTTTGGTTTTGTGATATAGCCCCTATTATTCAATATGCTGATAACTCTACCCTTATATATTCTGCCTCAACTATTCCCAAACTCCCAGAAATAACACAAAAATCATTCCTTGACATAGAAAAATACTTATCAACCCATCAGCTAATACTCAACCCAAACAAAACTAAACTGATGATCTTTACTAAAGGCAAATCACAAATAACTCAACCCCCCCCCTTCAGTATCTTTTCATCTAACAATACCAAAATAGAACCAGTAGAACACACAAATTTTTGGGGGGTAACAATCAATAAGTCACTAAAATTTGACAAACATGTGGCTTTAACCATTAAAAAGCTGCATATTAAACTTGGTACTCTCTATAGAGCAAAACCTTTCCTCACCAATACCACCAGGCAGACCATAGCAAGAACACATCTCCTCTCCACCCTACTGCATGCCTCCCCCATCTTTACTAATCTAAAAAAATAGCTGAACTTATAAACTCGAGGCCTGCCATTACAAAATAGCTAGATTTGCCCTAAACCACCCAAATAGAACTCATCACTGCTCTGCACTGCAAGAACTTAACTGGATTGAACTTCCTAACCTCCTCCACTTAAACCAACTATCACCCATTTTATTATCTACAACCCAGACTACTGCCCAGCTCTCATAGACCTAGTACAGCAATATGAGAACAAAAGAATGTTAAAATCCTCTGATAAATTATTACTAAAATCCACAAAAGTCAATAACAGCTTTGGTGAATCCCTCTTCTTGTACAAAATATCCAAGATCTGGAACTCCATTCTACAGCAAATCGTAAACACTACTAATACTAAAAATTTTAAATCAAAAACTAAATAAACAACAAATGTCTATGCTCTTCCCCAGGATGATCACTCACCTCACTCCTCTCCAGTCATCCACTCAACTCTTGTACCAACATCAATTATCTAAGTCTTAAATTTCTTCTACTCCTCTCTTCCTACAGAAATCTTGACTCATTAAAAAAAATAACTCCTCTAAGCTTAACACATGCTTCCTACAGCTCAGACTTCTCTCTATCTCAAGCTTCCTACACTCCCACTTATTCTTTCTTTCATGCTCTCCACCTTAAAACTGCCTTAGTATACACAATTGCAAATTAGTAAACTCGTTTTTCTTTTTCTTCTCTGCAACAGAGCTTTTAGATTCTGAACTATTTTATGTAATATTTTGTATGTATCTATTTTCTCTAATGTTTTATACTATGGCAAGGACTGTTTTCAATTTCTTTTTCAATTTCAAATAAAATAAATACATTTTTGGATGTCTGTGTCATGTCTGATATATGGGTGGTCCCATTGCACAAACAAGATAAGCATAGCATAGTCAAATGGTACGGTGCATCATGCAAACATGGCAAAAGTAAAAAAAAAAATAGGAGGCAAGCCAAGGTATACATATATAACTAGTTCTGGCAGTTTTACTAGGGTTTTGGCTGATATTTTTTTAGTGTTCTTCATAACATTTATGTTTTTTAATAATCATTCGGGATAGAGGTCATTAAATAATGACAAACATTTTCATTTCAGACTTCATAATCTTCAGAAAATGCATGCTAATGCATAACCTTTTATTCTGTCAACTTTCTAAGTTTATTTATTTATTTATTTTATACTTGTTGACCGGGTTTGTCCGACTGAGCTGAGTAGCCCTTTTTCAGTGGAGGCTGGGGAAAAAAGCTTCAATAAGTTATACAAATTATCATTTACAAGACAGTCAGCAGCAAAAGAAATTTCTTAATGTATACAATAACATATAAATGATAGAACGGTAAATATTGACATTTCAAAAAATTGAAGTTTTGGCAATAGGCATAAAAGTAAAAGTGTACTCTTGTCAGCAAAGATTAAGAACATGCATCATTCAGAACAGTACTTAAGTAATATGCTTATAGAGGAGAGTAAGATACAAGAGAGTTTAGATAGTGAATAGGTGGGGAGGGTACAGGTTAGGGTTGGAAGAATGTTTAAGGAGGGCGAATACAGTGGCAGATCCATTGACTTTGCAGGTATTCTTTGGTGGCTGTCTTAAATTTTTAAGTTGCTTAAGGGTCCTAATTTCTAGTGGGAGGCTGTTTCAGGCCTTGATGGGATTATAGGTATAGAGATTGCACCCACATTTAGTCTTGGGTTTGTAGATCAGTAGAAGGTCTTGGTTGGAACTCCGAAGAGGTCTAGTAAGTGAATAGTGGAAGATGAGAGATAAAAGAGTAGGACAGTAGGAAGGTTGGTAAATGACAGAGTGAATGATCTGGTGCTGAGAGAGAAGAAGCTGATGAAGTAATTCAGGCCAGTTTAGGTGTTTCTGAGAGAGACAGTGATGGGACTTATGGTTTGATGGGTAGCAAATCTAGCTATCTTGTTGTAGGTGGATTCAAGGTTGGCTAGAAGTGGAGAGTTGAGACTAATGAGAATTTGAGAGCTGCACAATAGACTGGGTAGGAGGTAAGAATGAGAGAGAGTTACCTTAGCTTCACTGGTCAGAAACTTTTTGTTACGGTAAAGGAGTCCTAGTTTCTGATGAGTTTTCCTGATACAGTTATTGACATGTAAGTCAAACTTAATTTGGTCATTGAAAATGACACGTAAGAGTTTTGTGTTAGCTTCAACCTCAGTTAGGGTGTTATTAAGAGACAGTATTGAGGAGGTAGATTTAATATGTTAAGGGTTTTAGGAAGAAAAAGTAATAATTTAGTGTTTTTGGGGTTAAGGATAAGTTGTTTTTTGGAGAGGCAGTTTTCAACTGAGTTGAAGGAAGCCTGTGTAGCAGAGATGAGTTCAGAAGGAGAGTCAGCAGTAGTAATGACAGCAGAGTCATCGGTGTATTGTACCAGAGATGACTGAGGACAAGAAGAGTAGCGAAGATTAGTAAAGATGTTGAAAAGTAATGGACCTTGAATGAAACCTTGAGGAACACCCATTTTAACTGGGAGAGGAGGGAAGACTGCAGAGTACCATTTCACTGCTTGAAGTCGGTCAGAGAGGTAGCTGGCAAACCATGCAACAGTAGCAGGAGAGAAGTTAAGGTTGGTCAGTTTGTGCAGAAGAAGAGGGTGAGAGACAGTGTTGAAAGCTTTTGAGAGGTCTAAGAATAAGCAGGGGATAAGTCTTTTGTCATCTCTAGCTAAGGAAATGGTGTTAAGGAAAGATAATAGGGTAGTAGTAGTGCTACGTTTAGGTTGGAATCTGGGTTGAGTGGGTGTGAGCAGATTTTCTTGGAGTAAGTAGTGCATGACTTGTTTATGTATACATTTTTCAAGAATTTTCGAGAGAGGTGACAGGATGGCGATGGGCTGACTTACTTCAGAAGACTTACCTTCTTTGTGTATAGGTAAGGTGTAGAATTGTTTCAAGATGGAAGGAACCTTAGACTCAGAGATGGAGCAGTTAATTAGTATAGAGACAGGGAGAGCAAGAGAGTCAGCTGCTAGCTGAAGGAAAAGAGAGGAGATACTATCAGCTGATGCTGAGCATGGTTTTAGTTTGGAGAGTAGAGATTTGATGTAGCTGGTAGGTATGGGTTTAAGGGAGAATTTATTTGAGGAGTTTATATTAGGAGCTGATTTTGAGTAGTTTGAAATATTGTTATGGGTGGAGGGTTGGGGTTAGGCTCAAGCAGCTTGGATTGGAGTCAATGAAATAGGTGTTGAAGATGGAGGCAGTTTCCTCAGGTGTCTTATCAGGGCATGGATTTGGGGAGCAAGGACCTACCAGCTACATCAAATATTTGATTTATTGAGTTCCAGAATTTTTTAGGATTAGATCTCAAGGCTGAGGGAGGATTATAGTAGAAGTCTTTCTTGTCTTTATTAATGTGTTTTTTGGTCAGATTTCTGAGTTCTTTATATTTCTGCATGTCTACAGGGAGGCAACACATCCCTGTGTCTCTATTTATCAGCCTTTGCCCCACTTTATTTAATAGCTTTGTGCAGATTTCTTGCTCTAAGAGGTTGAGAGGTATGGGGAGGACCGTCAGTGCTGTCCTGTACATGGATTCATTATCTATGTTGTTCTACAAGATTTCACGGCCAGGACTACTGAGACACACAGTGAAACCTCACAGCACGCATCATTAGTATCCATTGAGCATTGCCGAGAGCACATTGTGGCAGTGTACATGGATACACTCCATGTAGGTTCTACATGGAGCCTACACTGAGTTTACTGAATCCTGCAGTTTATCTTAAATTATTTAAATGCTTAAAAAGTTAAGCATTTTAGAAACAGGGAGCCTTCCCCAACATTTATGAGACTTTTATACACTGACTCCATGATTGTTATGTCTATTTATTTTTTAAATATTTAAATATTTAAAAGTTAAGCATTTTACAAACAAGGAAAAATGAAAGAAAAACTGAATATTAAAAGGCATCAAGTCTAAAAAATTAAAACTGCAGTGATACCTTAAAAAGATAAAAATCTTATGATATTAAAACCAGAGAAATCACTTGATGTGTTCCTATTTGGGTCCAATTTCTATTTATAACACAGGCAAGGTTTACGTCTTTAGAATAGGTAATTCTGGAGCGGTCTGTTGTATGGATTTTCAGGAAATCCATCAGCGTTGGGTCCAACAATGCCTTGTATGCCACACATAAATCTCTCAACAGCCTGTTGGGTACAGAATACAGGGATACAGCTTTGAGGCAGTCTGCATAGGACATTCTAGTTGTTGGATGTGCCTGGTAAGGGAGTACTGCACTCAATGATAGGTCTGCTGAATGCTGAACACAGTGGAACAATAACCTCCTTGGACCTAGATGCCAGACCTTTGTTTATAAGGTACACACCACAGAATGATTTCCTACCGTAGACACATGATGATCAAAGGCTAAATTACTGTCTACTTGTTTCCCCAAGTTCCTGACTACTGAGTCAACTCATAGGGGTGTGTTGTTGATATGATAGTTGGGATGCCCCTCCTATGGACCAGGGATCAAGGAGTCTCAATCCTCATCATGGACACCGGAGAAGGATGTTCACTTGGAATGAAAATAGATACACACCGTATTTTCAGATGCAACTCTCTGCATCAAGCACAATTTCCATTAAGAGCACACAGGGAACACACTCCCATCCTGGAGCTGGGTTTCCCTCTCTCTCACCAGGGCCAAATAAGACTCCACACTGACCACAGTTGTAGAGTTGAGTCCTCAACCAAGTGTTCCAAGCCAAGTTCTCCACCACCCTCTATGTGAAACCAGTGCTCTGTGTCCCTGTTCCAAGTAGCTGACACACACACACTGTTTGATATTTGATTTTTCACAAACACAAAACACACACACACATATGTACCTGGGAAAGGCTGACACAGATTTACCTGCTATGTCCCCTCTGCCCAGACTATAAAGTAGATACTGCCATCTGAACACTCCAAAGCCAGCTACTCTAAGGGTCTTACAAGGGTACCCATTTATACTGAGTAAAATTAATACTAATACAAATGGTAGTGTTTGACCAATGAAGCAAGGCTTTCAGGAGTGGCCACAGTGTCACCAAATAAATATAAGTACTCTCAAAGGTTAAAATACTAAAAGACCAGCCACAATGAAAAGTTTAAATATATTTAATAATAAATAATAAAATAACATGAAAATACAAAATATCTATTTACAATAAACACCAGAGTTTCAATCACAGGGAATATTAAAAATAAGACAGTTAGACAGATTCACACAGATACAGAAAACAGTACTTACCTAATCTCACTATATTTTCCTGACTGATCTAAAGAATTACTATCCTCTGGTTACTTACTAAGGCAAGGCAGGATGAAGTAGTTGAGTGGTCCTTCTTTGTCAGGTTTTAAAAACAGACTGCTGAGAGCAAAGTGACATCTCTCACTAATACCTATACATCATTTCATAGCTGGCTATAGAATGACATCACATCTGATCATCTAACTATGGTTCCCACACTACCCTCTTTACTAGAAAACGAACCAGAATCTAGCACATATCTGTCATAATACACATACATAGAGCTTTGCTAAGATGTGTTATAGCATCTGGAAGCTATAAAACCATTTCAAAAAGTTCCATCCTTCCAGGGTACCAATTAGTTCACCCTTAAGGACAATACAGTAGGATTCCTGCTCCTGGTTTTCACAGACATTTTGTCTCTGGCTGCAAGAAGAACTATAAGATACAATCTTTATAGTCTAAACCAGGTAATTTAATTTCTGACTATTTTTCAAAGTTAGCTAGACTGAGATTAACCTCTTCTATTCCAGTATCTTCTCTTACAGTATATTAATTTCAACAGTTGCAAAAGAGTCTGACATATAGGTGTATTTCTCTTCTGTCCAGCAGGAACCACTGTTGACACATTTTAACACAAGTAGCTTTACAAATATATTTTCAACACAATCACCTGTACAGATCAGTTTGATATATAAATGATATATAATTCTTTACAAAACTCCAGCTAGCTGTGATGGTGGGTCTACTTCGGTAGACCGAAATTTCACTTACCTTAAATCCATATCACTGAGACAAAAAGGCCAACAGCACCAGAACATCGATATCCTGGAACAGCAACTTACCGCTCCAGGTAAGTAAAGACTTGGCCATCCTGAAAAAACACATAAGCCGAAGGAAAGCAAACTCAACCATGTGGGGAGCTTCACCCCACACACCCCCCCCAACTAAATATACCAACTCTGAGATCACACTACCATGCATGGAGGTAAGGGGCAAAGTTAAACAGGATGGCTAAGCGTTTACTTACCTGGAGTGGTAAGTCAGTGTTCCAGGACATTGGTGTTCTGGTGCTGTTGGCCTTTTTATCTCAGTGGCATGGAATTCATGTAAGTGAAATTTCAGTCTACTGAAGTAGACCCATGCTGGCATATGTAACACATCCACTGCACTATTTCTCCTGGTATAGCTGGCAATACCTCACAACATCACAATAGTTGTGAGAGATGGCTGACTTCCCAAAGGATACTATCATGCATTTCTTGGCACTTAGTTTTAGTCCATGGCTCAGACACTAGTTATTTGTTTGTGTCAACCTTTCTTGGAAAATATTACTGCCAATGGCGGGGATTCTGTGGCTGCTCCTAATTTGCAATCATCTACCAATTTTGTCAGCCAAAGGCCCTTGACATTGGCCTTGGCATCAGAAAAGTAGACGACAAAAAGAAACTCTTCCAGGACCAATACCTGAGGGACTCCACAGGTGAATGGCCTCTTTGTAGTGGTGATCTCCCCAACTCTAACATCCTGGGTCCTGTCTGTGAGCCAGATGGCTATAGACTAGGTGACATACAGGTTTATACCTAACCTCTTGAGTTTATCAACAATGCCTGAGTGGGATATTGTGTCAAATGCCTTGGCCATGTCAAGGTAGGGAATGTGAACTGTTTTGCACTCATCTATTGCTTTGCTGACGTTCTCAAAGAAATCCACCAGGTTGAGTAGGCATGACCTACCCTTGATGTAATCAAACTGGGTTGGGTCCAGTGTGTGGAGATATCTCATGTCATTATTGATCATTGACTAGTGAGACTTATGAGTCAGTAGTTTCCAGAGTCTGTAGATTGCCTGCCTTTGTGAAAAGGATAATGGTTGCTGTTCTCAATTTGTGAGACACAAAGCCTGTTTGGAGGTTATGGTTGAATAGTGATTCTAGAGGATCATGTTCCACACTATTTAGAAGGTAGCCTGTGATATTGTCAGGGTCCATCAATGTAGTGTTCTTGGCATTAGAGAAATTACTGAGTACCTGTTCCTTAGTGATAACAGGGGGAGTTACATTTGATGGTATTTCCTGAAGGGAGGCTGGGGATGGTAAAGTTAGAGGTGAACATGTATGCCGGTAGGTTTGATATATCTTCGGGCTCAGTATAGATGTCCCAATTAAATATGAGCTCTGCACACATTTGTGTATTGCCTTTGAGACTGAAGACACAGCTAATGAATGCTTTGTGGTTTACCTCAAATTTGGCTTTGACAGACATTATTTGTCCTCTGAGTTGTTTGTTTAGTTTGATGAGAACACTTTTATCCAACTGGGTGCTACACCTCCTAATTTTTGCCATGATTTTCTGTCTTCTGTTGTGCAGCCTATTGATACTGTGATTCCTCCAGGGTGGCTTGTCTTTTGACTTAGTTCTGTACTTATACCTGGTGGAGTCAACTGTCTCTATGCAGCTTGTATAGGGCTTCTGTGAACAATTATGCATAAGCAACAATGTTATCAGGGTTTGGGGAGATAGAAATGTTTCCAGTTTTTCACTTAATAGTAAGAAATTTTGCTTAGAGTAGGTCCTGAACATTGCAGGGTTAGTTGGGGTTCTGGGTTTCGTTTTTACTTCAAAGGAAATCATTTTGTGATCTGATCTCACCAGAGAGGACATTACACTAGGGGATATGCAGCGCTCTTCCATATTAGTGAAGACCAGATCCAGTATGTTGGTGACTCTGGTTGGCATATTGACAATCTGGTCCAAGGATTTTGTGTTTATACAATCCAGGAATCTCTGTGCCTGAATATTTGTACATGATTCCCAGTTAATAGTGATGTAATTAAAGTCACCCATGAATATTGTATTGGATTAGATGGTGAGTGTTTCCAGCAAGCTTAAATATGTATTATGGTTTACCTGGGTCATAGAAGAGACCTATAACTTGCAAGGAATTGGTATGGGATTTTGCCTATGCAGATATGAATGTGGAGCACCTCAAATGTATCATCCTGTTTGAACAGATTTGCAGCATATTTATTTCTGATGTAAATTGTGACACCTCCATCTTTAGTTCCTGCCTGTGTAGTAGCTCATCTAAATGTGTGGAAGGCATTATAGACTTTCACTGCTGTGATGCTCTCCATGGCTTTAAACCATGTCTTAGTGACTGCAAAGACATTAGCATTCTCTAAGGTGAGGAGAGCTTGTAGAGAGTGGAGTTTCTTGTTTAGACTCCTAGCACTGAGCAGTAAGACTTTTAGATTCTCTTGGTTTTGATTTGTTATGTCTGAAGTATTTTTTGGTTAAAAAGGCACTATGGAGGAGGACAATGTTTTAGTTAATATTCAAAGGCCTACAGGGCAGAGGTGCAAGCCATCCATGCTGAAAAATATTGCACCCCCTTAGAGTGGCACCAGAAATTAAGCCAAGTATTAAAGTCAATCATCTTCTGTTCGTATTGTGGCATCATCCTTGGAGAAGGTAGAATGCTGATCAATGCTAGGCTCATACCAACCTGGGACACATATTCTGAGAGCTTTATGATGACTCTCTAAATATAGTCTAATAAGATATGTGTCAAGTCATTTACACCCACATGGACTATAATTGAGTCATACTTGTACTTGTGGTCCAGTAACCTGAGTGTGTACATAATATGGTGGATTCCGGTCCCTGATAAGCAACTGGCTGTAATTTTCTCCTTACTCAGCCTGGTGAGAGGGATATCAGTGTGTCTCACAATGGAGTCTTCATTGACCAGGATGTTGGATTTTCTGGTGCCTTGCCGTATGGGCTTAGAAGTAGAGGCTCCATGAGATGTGGCTGTATGTGTTGTTGTTGGTGTGTTTTGAAAGAGTGTATATGGGCTGCTGTGGGCATTTGTTATGTGTACTTAATCTAGGAGGTCTTTGGGGTTTAGGAAGGTTGCCTTTAAGTGTCTCAGCGTATGTTGGCCTATGTGTCTACTTCATGCTGTGTGTGATGGGTGCAGTGTGTGTACTGCTGACAACCTGATTGCTATTAGATGTGCTTTTGTGTGAGAGCTTTGTCTCCAGTGACATTGTGTAAATATACATCTCACATACCTTATCAGTTTGTTTGAGAGATAGCTGGTTGTCGGTAAACATGAAGTAATTTGTGCATTGCCTCAGGATGCCCAAATCCACCAAGATGGTAACAGACATAGTAGAAAAGTTCATATCCATGGCAGCAAGCCCTTTTCATTGATTAGACAGATACATCTAATACAGAGTAAAGTCAGGAATGTCTGGTTTCCAGCTCTGGTGGCAGTGCTTGTCACTAAGCAAATTAGTTGCCCTGTGTGCAACTAAGTATTGGTGAAATGTCATGGGGGCTTTTGCAGGAGTAATGTCAACTCAAGGTGCCTGCTTCTATACAGGGCACTGCCAAACACTTGAGGGGAAACTACTAAAGTGGAACACCAATGATTTATAGGTGAAGCATTTAGGGAGATATTCTGAAGTTAGGTTACAAAGTAGCTGAAAAGCAGTACTTACTGAAGAGAAAGAATTAGCTTTGTCAAGAATCATGAAAAGTGGGAATTCAGCTAGTCGGCTATTACCTAGCTTTTACTAGTGCTGGTCTCACCACAGCTTCATGCTGGTGGGATGCAGTGCTCCTTTGCTTTTTCTCTCACCAGAAGTAAAACAGTAGCACCAATACAAAGATGAGAAGCAGGCCACCTGCTCTTTGCTGGTCAACAGTCTTCTCCCAGATGATGCAGGAGTCTATAGGCTTGTTTTAGTATTTTCTTGTTAGATGTCTTGAACAGCAACCAGACCAATCAGGAAGGTCCCACACAAACACTCACTGTCCACTCAAACCCAGACAGAAATCAATGTCCTCTGCTCCTTCTCTCACAAAGATAAAATTAGTAGCACAAATTGCAAGCTTGTACCTATGACACAGTTATCAGGCTTTCTGGTTATCATCAGTCTCTAAGAAATAATGTCCCTGTTCTCCTTCTTTTATCAAGAGCAAAACAGAAGCACTAATCCTAAGATGATTACTGAGAGGCAGAATGTGGACTCCAATGATTTGCACGCGTTCGTGCAGTTACCTCCTACTGTGCCTTTAGGCATCATATATTGTTTGTTCATATTTGCATTAATAATTCCAAAACCATGCTACATACTAGGTATCCGAATATTTCATCTTGAAGCATACATGATTCCAAACACAATTTTATTGATATCTGACCTCTGCCAATGAGTATTTGTTAGAACTGTAATGATAACTTCATTTTTTAAAGACTCAAGCCACACCCACAGGGAGCTAAAGGTATACACTCAAAAGAGCTGTGCAGGAGGAAATGACTTAAAGGAAGATGAAAAATGCCTTAATATCCTAAGAGTTGCAAGAGATATACCTTATTTTCATTTTGGTGTAAGGTAGAGAAAAAAAAGTTAAAGTTTTGCGTTGCTTTTCTGTTTATAGGCTGTATTATTGGTGCACATGTAAGGAAGGGTATTCCTAACTAACAGAACTAGAATATTAAACAGGTTGCTCAAGACTGAACACTCCTGGAACATTTTTCTATATATAATTTGAGTGTGTTCTAACTTCAGGAGTTGTGCAATAGTGCTTTTACCTTGTGCAATTATCTCTACCAAAAGCATGACTCTAAAGCTGAAATCTTACAGAATTCAGCATTAGAAACAAAAGTCTGTCTCCATATTCACTATAATCTCATCACTGCTTAGATATGTCTGCCTGTCTGTCTCTCTCTCTCTCTCTCTGTCTGCGTGTAGAAATCAGATACTCTGTATTAAACACCAGTAATGGTTGATTGTTCACTGTTTTCCTTTTTTATTTATTTTATAAAGTATATTCCAACTTTTAGAAATTTAGAGTGAACCGTTTAATGTCAGGATTGTTATACAGCTTACTTTTTCATTAAAATTTCTAGGCAGTAATGTCTGATGGTGGTGCTCAAGGAATTTTTGGAGAATCACAGCAAAATGAAATATAAAGGAAATTTCATTTGGCATGTATTATAAAAACAGAATATAAAGCATTAAGGAATATTTAAAAATCACTTATACACACTATTGCATGTTTGCCATGACTAACTATGATGGTGCAAAAAACAGGAAAAGGACTGCCCCAAGATATATCATAGTGAACTTTACCTAAAACATAACACCTTTTATTAAAACAGCTACTATTTTTTTCAGGTTTTATTACCTTGTTGATTAAAATACTGTTTTAACTAGAAGAGCATTTAAGACACTTGCAGGTCCAATACATTTTTTAAGTAGTCCACTTGCCCTGGCACATTTCATCCTCTCTCTGTTCACGATACTGGTTTGATTTCCTGACTTCTCAGTTTGTAAAGTAGGGGGTTTCCACTGGACAGTTTATTGAAATTTGATGTACCTTGAATCTGAACAAAAAGACCATTAGCTTAGGTCTGAAATCCCTTTCAAAATAAGGCTAAAGAGGCAAACATTGCCTTTGTCAATGAAGACGGATCATTTTATTTCAGCTCAGTTGCAGCAATAGTGTTTAAAGATGTGTGGTCAAGAAACTGGACAGGTAAGGGGCAGTAAAGAAATGGAAATGACATGCATTCCACATGGCATGTTAAAGAATTTGCAGGTAATGTGTTGCTCTGATGCTGAAGATGGCAGTCATTTCTAAATGAGGTTATTTGTCAGCATCTGTGAATGAATAAATGTGAAATGAATAAGGTGCTGATGTAAAGAAGAAATATACTGATGAGATGCATGCATTCAGATCTGAAAGAAAAACGAAATTGTGAGAAATGTGGTTGTTTTAAGATAAAACAAAGTGCTAGAAATATTTCTAGAATGGATGCAAATGGTGTTTTTTATTTTATGTATCTGTAAGATGGAAAGTAGTGAACTGAAGGTAACCCCAAACCTCATATCACCATAGATTATTGTGGAAGAGACGCTGAGTGAGGGAATTTGCCTTACAAGACTAATACACCTGAAGCATTACAATTCATTCTTTTCACATGTATGAAACAAATAGTATCCTACAATAAATGTAGTAAGTAGTAATTACAGTGCCCCTTTCTGGAAGAACAATCAACGGATAAGTCAAGGAAAAATGAGGTGTACTCTTGATAGTAGACTTACTCTTCATACATGTTCCTTTTAGATTTAATTCAGGAAAAAATGCCATTGGGAATGTCTGTCTAAAGTATTCATATTTGGTGTCTGGTGAACAGCCACTGTCACTCCATTATGCAAGGGTGGTCCCTGTACATTCCCAGGGAATTATAATTCCATCAACCTTCCCTGGCTTATATGCAAAGCCATGAACTGTATCATATAAGAATTCATTCATGCAGCCACAGGTAAATTAACTGATCTAGATCCCAGTCACTTTGTTTTTGTGAAGGACAGGTCCAACCTCCTGTTACAGTTGCTGTGGACAGTGGTAATTCTCGGCACACTGCATCTCTTGACTTGGCCAGTGCTTTTGATGCTATTCTCCATACTTGAATTATTGAAAAATTAGATCAAGTTAATATAAACCACTATGATTTTCACTGGATACCAAATTGGCTAGCCAACAGATCCCAGGCTATGAAAATTGCTGGTGCATTCTTTCAAATTATAATTGTAACGAGAGTGGTGCCAATATAGCCGAAGTGTGGCTGGTCATGTTTGCTGATGTTTCCATGCTGCTTACTGTTATCAACTCATGCACTAATATTAGACAGCTCCATGGGCTGGGATATGCATATACCAAGTGTACTGAAAATAATCTGTAGTTAAATGCCACTCCACCTCATGTGTTGCAAATTTGTCTCTTCTTCAGACAGAGATAGTCATAAGAGACTTGGTACTTAAGTAGAGAACCCTGTTTCATTTTATCATCATGTCTCCATCATAGTCAAGAAATCATTCTATCTGATCATGTTAATTATCAAGGAAATATCTTCAAGAGCCAAAGAGGTCAACCTTCCCGTTTTCTTCCCTTGTCAGACCCATCATCAAATATAGTACCACTTTTGATACGTCTAGTTCCATTCATATCACTCAGCTGGAAAGGCCACAAAGATTTCTACACAAGAAGATCAAAGGTCTTAAATCTTTCAGCTATCCCAAAAGATTGACACTACTTTCTTTACACTCAGTAGCCTATTGGCTGCTCCAACATAACCTGTGGTTACCTTTTTAAGACATGAAAGACCAATTCTATTTGATCTCCTATTACGTCACAAAACCAGTTACTCTACAAACACCTGCACTACAGACATAAATCTACACTGAAACATAAATAAGGCTTGCTGGAAGAATATATTCTTAATGCAGCGTTCTTCCAGCCTATGGAATACGTTGCCACCACAGGTCAGACAATGTACTAATTGGGCTACTTCTAAGACTAGTATTGGTGACTGGCGGGGTAGACACAAATTTTCACTAGACTTATGTAAGGCCTTTCCTAGTTAGGGAAATAAGCAGGGTAGCAAGAATTTTTAAATTTGTCTACTTATGGGCCCTGTGATCACTTGCCTACTACCATTACTATGTTCCTATAATTACACAGATGCTTTTTGGATAAAATCTGCTGCTATATACAAAGGTTTTTGGTTTTAAATAAGGTGTTAGTTATATGAGGTTTACGGGCAGAATTTCAACATTCATTTTTTTCAAGCATAGTATTTTACCAGGATATGGAAAGTATAAAACTCGGTTTCAATACAACATGATCAAAACCCCATCTTATCTATACCACCTTTAAGTTCATATTCAGAGGAACTTCATTCCTTTTTTCAAACAGAACCTTTTTAAATTACATTTTTTACATGTCATTTTCTCAGTCCTTTTGACTGACTGCAGTACGTTCATGCATAGATTCATAAGTTCATAGATACTTACCAGGCTTTTGATCTGTGAGAATCTTAAAAACCTAGCCTTACATTCCCATTATAGTTTTAGCACTTATATTTTTGGTGCAAATAATGCAGAGATGTGCTGATATGTGTGAACATTTACATGTTGCCCCTATCCATAATGGACAATGGTCATAAGCTAGGGATGACTTTGTGGTTACCCATCCATGTGTTCACATTATGTATGAATAGATTAAGATAAGTGTTTTTTTTTATGTGGCGTAGAAGGTGGTTCCATAGAAGTGGAATTCTCTGTGATACTTACCTATCCTAAATCAACAAAGTGGACAAAAAAAAAAAAAAACACTGAACCAACAGGTGTTTAACAACTTTAGTCTATAACACAGACTTCATCAGAAATTATTTCCATTCCAAAATGACTTGTTTAAAATATTCACTGCATACATGACTCTATTATAATTCGATCCAATCAAAATCCATTCAATATACAGTATTCAATGATGTTCGATTAACTTAACGATTAAAAATTAGGTAAAAAATTAATTACAAAACTTAAACTCGATATTACGAATAAATCATTTTCTTCTTTTCAAAAAATGCAAAGTGCTTATGATTTACTTAATGATGAGACTGTTTATAAGGAAACAACAATGCTTGCAATACTAGCAGCATACAAAAATTTAACTACCAGTTGCTTTATTTATTTTTGGCGTTTGTACTTGTTAGAAAATATGTATTAATGTGTGTATGCTTAATGCTAATTAGTAGTTAAAAGAGTTAACACGTTTTTCATTCTATTTTATATGCACTGCTTTATATATAAATTGAGTTTTATATGAGAACTGAAAAAGATGCTTTTTGAAACTGCAGTGTGCTTTCTGAAACTTGCAAGATGCCCTCTGACCTAGTAATTGCTAGCACAGCAATATTCATGTTTATGCCTTTTGGAAATGTACTTGAGAAACAGATGCTTATCTGCTAGGTCAGAAACGAATGAATGAACAATGCTATATTCTGTAAACGTAATGATTCTAAACAATCAGCTCTGTTTGAAGTATGAGAACATGTACAGCTGCAGAAGCTTAGAGATAATGTAGACAAAGGAGTATTAGAGAAATGAACTGCTAGCTTTGTGCTTGAATTAGCCATAGTACCTTGAATGGCAACATAACATGTATCTAACTGGTGGTAACCAAGGCCACGTTGTTTTCCTTAGGAAGTTTCTCACAAAAATTGATAAATCAGCAGAAATTCATGAAACTAGTGGTCAACAAGTGATGATGAAAAGACTTGTAATTTGCTACGTCAGCTTGGTAGGCAATGTCTTATTAGAAAGTGTATAAAAATGAAAGTATTTCCTGTTTCTAGTTAGACAAACTCTGTAATAGCACTTTTTTGTCTCCTTGCTGCAAGATTAAAGTGCCTTAACCTGAACCTACCATGTTTTGATCATTTTTAAAGTATATTTTTCCTTTGACAGTTTGGTCCTTCGGACCAGAAAGTACCTCTTGCTCTAGGCCTAGGTCAGAATTGGGCCCCGGTGGCACGTACCCGTACAGAGAAGAGGTCAAATCAGCTCTTCTGTTTTGAAAGACCTCCGACTGAATTGTCGTTCAAAAGAGGCCAGCCACTGTTTCTGATCTGGGATTGGAGGACGAGTCAATGATCCGGTGGATCATTTCACGGAGGGTCAGGTAAGGAGGAATTTACCTTTTTCTGTTTTAGATCAGGGACTAGTTGCAGAACTGTTTTTTGTCAGGAAGATTTGCATGTGCAGATCAGGGACAAAAAGGTTACTGTCTTGTCACAGATCAGGGAAACAGAATAGGTAGACAGTTATTCTAGATAAACTGCAAAAAGGTGTAAAACTGTGGTACCACGTGATAAGAAGGGTTGTGTAACAATTTACAGCTTAGCTAAGGCAACATGGGAAATCAGTGCACGAAAGGTTCCCGAGACCCGCCCCTAACCGAAGACGTGAAATATATGCAATTACAGCGTGCCGATAATGTTAAGTACTATACGAAATGGGTTGATAAATACAAATTTGATGTTATTTAGATAAACCTGCACTTATTAAACTCGTCAGACAACTTTAAACAGACGCGAAAGGTCAGCTAAAAAAGCAACGGCAATTATGAGTCCCTCAGGCACATAGGTGGCTTGAGGAAGCAAATTGCAGAGAACAAAAGATTAAAAATTCAAAAGCAATGTTTTTAGACAAAGAAGATAATAACTTGGTAATAGCAACGGCCCCTCCTCCGCCCCCTCTGCTTCCCTTACCAGAATATGAAGCAAGTGGACAAGCTGATCCACCTCTGCTATACCCAGCTGTTCCTGCAAAATCAAAACTGTTTGTCAGGGATCCTATCGAGACTAGGTCTCGAACACGTAACTTGAGAGGGGAGATTGAATTATATGAAATGAATAAAAATTCACAAGCTATGAGTGAGGAAGAGATATGTCCACTCATAGAAGTACCAAATCCACAGGCAGGACAGGCAGGACAGGATCCGACTCTTTTAGTTTATAGACCGTGGACACCGGAAGATATCTGGAAAGCCACGGAGGCAATTCCCCACCCGAAAGTTAATTTTAGAATCTTAGAAGATTTACAGGGCATGAGATTAAGTTACCATTTGAATGGAGAAGAAGTAGAAAAAGTAGTTAGACAAATTGTAGGTCCAGATTGGCACATGATCAGTAGCAACTGGAATTCCCGTGACGCAGAGCTCAGACCACTCCCACATAGTAATGCAGAACTGGATAACAGAGTAAAAGGTCTGACAGACCGAATCTCTGAAAAATGGAAGCCTAGGGCTGATTGGACTTGCATTAATCAGTGCATACAACAAGAAGGTGAAACTGTTGATAGATATTATGCTAGATTATTAGAGTGTTTTAATAACCATTGCGGAATGCAGATACCTGAAGATCAAACACATGATTCCCCATATGAGCAGCAGCTAAAGAACGCATTCTTAAAAGGCAGCATTACTCCCATTAGCAGCTTTATTACAAAGCACATGGTAGATCATCGTACAAGTAGATTACAGTCGTTACTTGAATATGCAAGACATGCCAAAAGGCATTTTAATTGCAAAAAGAAAAAGAAAGCCCAAGTATTTGCAGTAGAAGATGGGTCAGAAGTTTTTGTAGTACAAACCGGGAAAAAGGGTAAGAAAAATGCCCAGGGAAACAAACAATCTGAAAAACGATCAGAAGATTTTGAAGAAAGAAAGAAAAGGGGTGAATTTTTAAATGTGGGGAAAAAGGACATTTGGCAAGGGATTGCAGGCTAAATAAAAATGTAACTACGGAAGATAAGGAGGGTGAGGAATGACTATATGATAGTCAGGAATCACTGGATAAGAACAAACAGGAAAAGACAAATGCAAGTGTGGTAGCAAGGATAGAGGATGTGACAGAAGGGGTAGAGAATGTACATGAATTCGTAGATGATGAAGAAAATGAAATTTTGGACTTGGCATTATTAAGCCTAGAGCTCTACTTAGCAGACACAAAACCGGAAGTTACACTTCTGGTAGAAGGGAGGGAAGTCAAATTTTTGTGTGACTCAGGGGCTTCACGGACCTTGATACATCCTTCCAAATTACCGGAAGATTCAGAATCACCAGATTACATACTAGTAAAAGCAGCTAATGGACAGCTGTATCAGGAGCCACTCTCCCATGACATAGCAATAACTGACCCTGTTTCAGGAATGACCCAGAAAAGCAAAATTGTTGTTTCTGCAAAATGCCCAGTGAATCTCTTGGGCAGTGACTTAATGCAGATATATGGCATAGCCGTAGTTCCAACTATGCAGGGTATGGAAGCACAGTGACAAATGGATACTTTTGTAGTGCGACTGGAGGGTGAGACATATTATTGGTACAGCCAGGACTTGGTTACGACTGGTCCAGGGGCAGTAACCGAAGAACTGATGAACGTAGCCATCAGTAAATCCCCCTCCCTTAACACTGACAAACAGCATTTGTTGCATTGTACTCTATATTACTGTAATAGACCAGGACCTGATAAAGAATATGAGCAAGAGTTGTTTAAAAACCATGCTAATAGGCTAGTATTATGAAACTTGTACTGGGGCACAGAAGGAAACAGTGTAATAAGCTGTTCATTGCCCCAGGAATTTTTAGCACTTTACAAATCTAATCGATTGCCACATGTAAGCTTAACTAAAAATAGAAATTTGAAGTGGGCAGACTTAGGAGAAAAAGTCACGAGGTGGGAAAAACAGACAGAGTTAGAACTGTCTGAACAAGGAGTACAGAAGCAGAAATCAAATTGGATAACACAGACACACCCAGCTGTGCACTCACAGGCAAGTGAGGATAGCTGAGTATTACTCTTACTGGAGGAAGAGGAAAAAGCCTTACGAGACATACCAGAGACTTTCTGGTCAACAGGAAAATCAGATGTAGGACTTATTCGTACAGCAGGACCAGTTACCATTACGCCAAAATCAGCATTTAGACCTCAGAAAAGACAGTATCCCTTGAGAAAGGATGCAGAGATAGGGATCAAACCTATAATAGCAGCCTTACTTAAGGAAGGAGCCTTAATAGAATCTCCCGATTCACCATGTAATACACCCTTATTTCCTGTTAGGAAAGCAAACGGGGAATGGCGTATGGTCCAAGATTTACAGGCTGTAAATAATGCAGTTATACCCAGGGCACCAATGGTGCCAGATCCACACACCTTACTGAATGATTTAAAGCCTCAGCAAAAGTATTTTTCTGTGGTAGATATTAGCAATGCATTTTTCTCAATACTGATACACCCCAACAGCCAACATTGGTTTGCATTTACATTTCAGGGGAAACGGTATACATATACGAGATTACCACAGGGATATTGTGAAAGTCCAATGATATTTGCACAAGAAATGACAAGTAACCTGGCAGGATTTATCCCACCAAAAGGTAGTCAGATTTTACTTTATGTAGACGGCATTCTGCTGGCAGCCCCCACTCAGCAAGAATGCAGAGAGGATACCATAGCATTATTACAATTTTTAGCTACTCAAGGACACAAGGTAAACAAAAACAAACTGCATCTTTGGAGAAAACAATTTAAATACCTGGGATATGTAATATCCAAAGAAGGCAGAATATTAGATGAAGACAGAAAAACAGCAATATTACAAGCACCTAGACCAACTACCAAGAAGGAAATGATGTCCTTCCTGGGAACTACTAACTTTTGTCGGAGTTGGATACCAAATTATGCTTTGAAATCTGCTCCGCTGACTAATTTGATATTCAGAAAGCCGATGGCAGCACAGGATTTATTACAGTGGACACCAGAAGCAGAAGCAGCTTTCTGCAAGCTAAAACAACTGATAGCATCTTCCTTAGTTCTAGGATTACCAAACTATCATAAGCGATTTTTTCAAACTGTAGACTGTAAGCTGACATCAGTGTTGACACAGTAGCATGGGGACAGACAACGCCCCATAGCTTACTATTCATCACAGTTAGACCCAGTGGCACGATCCTTGCCCCACTGTGTACAAGCAGTAGTTGCAGCTGCAATGGCAGTGCAGGCTTCAGCCTCAGTAGTGTTGTTCCACCCTCTCACACTGAGAGTGCTTCATGCAGTCGCAATCATTTTACTGCAAGAAAAAGTAGCATATCTTTCTCCTGATAGACATCTTTCCTGTATGACTATACTGTTGAGCCAACCTCATATGACAATAAATGATGCACAACTTTGAATCTGTCAACCTTGCTCCCAACCCCTGCAGATGGCAAACCACACTGCTGCCTGCAGGAGATTGAGCAAAAGACACTACCTAGACAAGACCTTACAAATGTTCCCTTGGATGATGCCGAGGTGACCTACTGTGTAGACGGCTCATGCAGGAGGGGTCCTACAGGACAGAATCTAGTGGGGTATGCAGTAGTTTCTGATACCGAGATATTAGAAGCAAAGTCTTTACCACACAACTTATCTGCACAAGCAGCAGAATTGATTGCCTTGACAAGGGCATGTACCTTAGCAGATGGTAAGAAAGTGAATATTTTTACTGACAGCCAGTATGCTTTTTCTACTGTACATGTTTTTGCGCAGCAGTGGAAAAATAGAGGAATGATAACATCTACTGGTAAACCAATTAATCATGCGCAATTCATTTTAGATTTGTTAGACTCTATTCAGCTACCTCAAAAAGTAGCTATTTGCAAATGTGTAGCTCATACCAAGCAACAGGATAGAATGCAGCTTCAGCTTCAGAAGTTTTTCTTTTGAGCGAGGAATTACAACCTTCTGAGATTTTAGATTTAGAAATGTTAAAAACAATGCAGACACTTACTACAAATGTAGAAAAACAAAAGTGGATAAAACGAGGAGCAATCCGTGAGAAGGGACTGTACATCTCCAAAGAAAAGAAACCAATTCTACCATCTTACTTGTTTAGATATGCAGCTTTGTTGAGCCATGGGCAGAGCCATGTCTCAACAAGGGGGATGGTACAGTTAGTGAATCGAGTGTTTACGACGTATGGATTTACTAATTACACAAAAAAATTTTGTGCAGCATGCCATGTTTGTAACAAGCACCATGCACAAGGGGCATTGAAACCTAAGCAAGGGAGTTTCTCTATACCACCGTATCCATTTCATACTATTTGTATGGATTTTATAGAACTGAACAAATGCGAAAATAAAAAGTACTGTCTTGTCATTATAGATATGTTTTCCAAATGGGTGGAAGCTTTTCCAACTAAAAATCCAGATGCAGCTACTGTTGCAAAGGTCCTTGTTAAAGAAATTATACCTAGATTTGGCATACTGGAAAAGATTTATAGTGACAATGGTACACATTTTGTAAACCAAACAATACAACAACTTAGTCGCTATTTCGGGATATCATTGAAAAACCACTGTGCGTATCACCCCCAATCTGCAGGATTAGTAGAGAGGCACAATGGGGTGTTGAAGAATAAGCTTAGGAAATTGATTAGTGAGACACAAAAGAACTGGGTGCACTGTTTACCTCTGGCACTGTTGAGCATGAGAACTGTTCCAAATGCAAAGGGATTAGCTTTTTCTGAAGAAGTTCGTACATTGTACGTAAGAAAAGTGCTTAAGGTCATTGTGTATTTCCAATAAATTGTTTCTACGGACTTTTTGGGCTGCCTTTCGTGTTTTTATCAGCCTAGTTTTTGTTTTGGTTCCTTTTGAAGTTTTGTTTGGGAGGGCATATTATACACCTCAGTGGAAACCTCTCATGTCTGCAGAGCAGGAGGCTGACAGTTCACTTGCAGGGTATATGAGGCGATTTTTGAATAACAAACATTTGCAGTTAAATTCAGTTTCAGATAAAGAGCAACCAAAATCGGAAGCAGCAGTAGCCCCAGGCACCTGGGTCTGGGTGAAGATTGTGAAGAAAAAGAACTGGAGTTCTCCAAAGTGGGAAGGGCCATACCAGGTACTACTGTCGGCACCCACTGCAGTCAAGATCGCGGAGCGAGCATCCTGGATTCATTTGACACACTGTAAACTGGTTAAGAACGTTTTCACTGGATAAAATCCTTCTAACTGTTGTACAACGAGAACAAAATGGCCAGGTATAGAGTGAATAGAGACATTGAACAACCTCAGAAAACTTGCATGATCATTTTGATAGTTATGCTAATTACATTGTTCTTTTTGTTGTGGCCTTTCCTTTTTCCTGCCACAAAAGTTTAACTGATAAAACGTGATGGGCCAAACATAGACTGGCATCCGAACTTTAACACTTATCAGGCAATTACACATGTGTATGCTGAGACTTTTAATGTTTTGAACTGCTGGGTCTGCATGGCCATACCAACAGCATACAGGGGGTTATTAATGACTGCTATCCTCCTAGGGGTCAATGAGACCTGGGAAAATCTTTTTTTGACACAGTAGCTATTAAAGCATATGATAAGGTAGCATTGTATTTGCCTGTGACACAAAAGGGAATTGTATGTTTCTATAAGAATGATACCATACAAGTGGGATGGAGCAAGTGTAATGTGACCATACAATATAAATGTTATACAAAAGCAAACAACCTAGGTGGATCTTGTAGTACAGATTATAACTCATTTCTTAAATCTATGCATAAGACTCTTGATCAGGTACAACGTAATCCTGTACTTTTTAAACAGTTATCTGTAATAGATAGGAAAATGTTTCATGCAGGGCAGTCATTTCGTAACAAAGTAACCACTAAAGTAGAAGACTGTTATTTTGTGTATGGAAAAAAAGCATATAAATGGTTACCTGAGAATTGGTCCGGCAGTTGTTTTTTGGGATACCTGGTCCCGGCCATACGACACACTGCAGTCTTGCCTCAGGGAAATATTTGAAATACCCGAGATATAACCAAAAAGACTGTTAAAAAACCTGACAGTTTCAGTGGGACAGATCGAAGCGGGCTGGAAAGACCATCATAGTGTGGGTACCAAACTTACGCACATGGACTTGAGTGACGCTGTCATATCGTGGGCAGGCATATTACCTGCATATGGTGCAGTTAAATCGATTTGGGAGCTGCGAAAACTGTCTAAACTTCTCAAAGTGATGAGTAATGCAACTTTTTCTGCTCTTGAACTGATAACTGATGAACTGAATGCAATGAGAACTGTAGTGCTCCAGAACCGAATGGCTCTTGACTTCACCCTAGAGGCGAGGGGTGGAACGTGTGCTTTAATCAAAGAAGAATGCTGTGTGTTTATTCCAGATCATCAGCACGAGATTAATGAACATCTTGAGGTAATTCAACAAGTGTCGGCCATGACCAAACCAGGCCCAAACCTTATGACGGACTTTTTCCAGAATTTGTTTGGGGGTGGGGTTCCATCCTAATGAACATTTTGATTGCCATTGGGGTGGGACTACTCCTAATAGGAGTTTGTATTTGTTGTGGAATCCCCTGCATGAAGAAATTAATCAAAGAATTTATAGACATATCAGTTTCTGAGACTATGTATCAGAGTACTGAATTTGAAGAGCTGCTAGAATGTGAAACACTTTTATAAAGTTTAAACTGAATGACTTTCTTAACTGCAAATCCTGATTGGAAGAGATTAGGAAAAAAAGCAAACTGTTTATTCTTTTTGAAAATAGAATTAAAAAGTATTAACAGTGGGGAAATGCTAGAAAAATATGTATTAATGTGTGTATGCTTAATGCTAATTAGTAGTTAAAAGAGTTACGTTTTTCATTCTATTTTATATGCACTGCTTTATATATAAATTGAGTTTCATATGAGAACTGAAAAAGATGCTTTTTGAAACTGCAGTGTGCTTTCTGAAACTTGCAAGATGCCCTCTGACCTAGTAATTGCTAGCACAACAATATTTATGTTTATGCCTTTTGGAAATGTACTTGAGAAGCAGGTGCTTATCTGCTAGGTCAGGAACGAATGTATGAACAATGCTATATTTTGTAAATGTAATGATTCTTAACAATCAGCTCTGTTCGAAGTATGAGAACATGTACAGCTGCAGAAGCTTAGAGATAATGTAGACAAAGGAGTATTAGAGAAATGAACTGCTAGCTTTGTGCTTGAATTAGCCATAGTACCTTGAATGGCAACATAACATGTATCTAACCGGTGGTAACCGAGGCCACGTTGTTTTCTTTAGGAAGTTTCTCACAAAAATTGATAAATCAGCAGAAATTCATGAGACTAGTGGTCAACAAGTGATGATGAAAAGACTTGTAATTTGCTACGTCAGCTTGGTAGGCAATGTTTTATTAGAAAGTCTATAAAAATGAAAGTATTTCCTGTTTCTAGTTAGACAAACTCTATAATAGCACGTTTTTGTCTCCTTGCTGCAAGATTAAAGTGCCTTAACCTGAACCTACCGTGTTTTGATCATTTTTTAAGTATATTTTTTCTTTGACAGTACCATTGAACTGTATGAATATTTTAATGTACTTTTTCTCTGTTGTGGATACATTTTTGTCATCCCAAAAATGCAAAAGCATTCTTCCAAACCACCCATGACACCAATGGTAGCAAACTCTCAGCCTAAAACAGAGCCTGATGCTGTATCTTTAGATAGTTTTGCAGCCAGCACTACAAACAGTTCCTTCTATAATAAAGGATTTGTGGCAATTTTTGACAAAATTGAAATGCTTTCTAGATTTGAATGTATAAATTAATAACTTGCTGCTAACTGCAGCAATCATAAGTGCTTTGTATATTGCTATACCCCTTAGTTTGGGTGCTGTAAAGCTCAGATTATTTCTGAGTCAAAAATGGATTTTTCTAATAATTATATTAACTACATTTGTTTGTTATGTGTATGTGTGTGCCAGCTGTGAAGATTGGGCCCTAGGCTGGCAATTCAACACCGTAAAAACACCACTGCCAATCAATCTGCAGTCTGGTGATCTGCTGCACTGACCCCTAACCAGGAAAAGCTGAAAGCCATTGCTTTTGTTTGTTATATTTAATGGTGTTAGAAAATAGCTATTTTATTTTCAATGAAATATTTTTTTCACCAGATTTCAAGAGGTACAATGGCTGCAGTAATGGCTTCTTGGCTCTATGGGAGAAAGAATTTTTGCATAGCAGAATTACTTTCATAAGGTTATCTTTTATACACATTTTATAGATTACCTTTTTTTCTTATGGGTAGGTACTATTACTGATTGGATATTTTTTCTTACTGTTCAACAATATTACTGAATTTTTAAAAATCTGACTTTTCAGAGTAATTCACAAGAGACTGTGTACTTACATGTGGTTCTGTAAGTCATTGTAGGAAAATAGTTTTGTTTTTATAAAAACATATTTTGTTCATTCCTGCTTGCATTATCAAAGTTGTCACCCTAGACACACTAAGGAAAGTGTAATTAAGAGCTATTTTCTGAGATGTAGTTATTTAACATCTGAAGATAAAGTTTTAAATACTGAAAAATGCATTCTTTCTGATTTTCCTGTAGAGGGGTGCTACACCTAGAATATAATTAAAGAGGTAGAGTCATATGTTTCTGACAAAAAGAATGGATATTTTATACCCTGATTTTAGTGAAAGGCTTTAGCAACATTGGTGGTTATGCAAATACTTGCACTAACAAGAGTATTGGATATAGTTTTATTCTAACACACTCTGTTAATTCTTATGAAATTGTGGAAATAGTGAAAAATAATTAGAAGATTCTCTGGGGAAATAATTATTTAAAAAGAGTCATAGGAGAATCCATAATTGTATATATAAAAGAGGATCCAATCTCAAAACACTAATGGAAAATGACAACATATTTTTGGTTATGTTGTTTAAAAGGAAATTAACATTTCCTTATTTAAATTGCAAGTATTGCAGATTTATAGCTACTTTTCCATGTTTTGAGGAGGCTAGAATTGATTGTATTTTTAGTATTAAGTGTTTGCATACTTTTAAATCTGACAATATAGTATATTTATCTAAATGCACTCCATGTCAAAGTTTTTAAGTTGGAAAAATGACTAGCGCCGGGATTCATGAAGCTCGGTGCAAGGATGGTGTTAGCCTTGCACCGAGCGTGCGACGTAGAGATGGCGCAGCAGCACCATATTCATATTAATGAAGGCATGCTGCCACACCGTCCATGTGCACAGGAAATGTGAGTGAGTGCAGGGGGTGTGATTTAGTGCTGCACGGAGGCGTGAACATGTCAGCTACAGTCACGCAACCTAAAATGCTGACTAGTACAGCCTGCCTCAATAATCACTCATGTCAGTGTCCATGGATACTGAAATGTATGCAAAGCATACAAGAGAGTTCCGCGAACACCAAACTAAAATCACAGGAGTAAACACACAAGCATGTAGCTGAATGTTGAGCCCCTATCCCTCAAACAATTACATTTAAAACCCCGTGTCTGTATTTCATTATAGTGCTGATTTTTATACAAACTGGAAGTGAAAAGCAGCGTGTTTGTACGCCGCTGCCCTTTGGTTAAGCCTAGCCCAATGGTCAGAGTATTCACTTAATATCTGCCCATTCGTGGTCCGAGTCGTCCTTGTCTGGACGGCCCAAAAATGAATGGGTATAACCTGGGTCAACCTACTATGTCATTAAAGATAAGTATTTGTGTGTACCTATGTGCGTGACGTACAGCATGTGGAAGACCAGATATGCTATGGTTGGCCTCAAAACCATAATGGTACCAGAGATATGTAGAGTAGGCAATGTGTACTGCTGTCTGTGCCATGGGCTAACAACCAGAGAAGGGATGGATGGTGTGTATGTGGATTTTGGGGGAGGGGGTGATGGGTAATGTAATAATCTGCCAAGGGGAGACTGGGTCGGATGTACAACAGGTGAACTGGAGGTGTACGAGGGTGCAGTGGGAGAATCCAAAAGGAAACTAAAGAACATACATTCACATCCCCAATACACCCTGTCAGGTCATATTGCAGAACACAATCCCACAAACATATGAACATTAAAATGCATGATACACATGTACAGAAACAGTAACGGCTCACACCACATAATGGTTTGGCCTGAACTGAGCCATCCAACTCCTACATACCTGGACACATAAGTGAATACCCATCACCCCCTCCACAGCACATCACCTCCCCCTTGCTGAACATCCACCAAAACCACCCATACTCGAGCTGCTAACTTGGGCCAGCCATATCTGCACATAGTGCCCCCTACCCACATTTAGTAGTCAGTCTCACCCTAAGCAGTCTCAGGCCTGCAAATTAGGTATCCCATGCATGTATAAGCCTCCCTCATTTTCATACAGTCAAAAGAAGAGGGTTCATCAGCGTCCACAATTTCTGGACATCCCACATGAGATAAGTGTCTGTTCTCAAGATTAGACTTGGTGGCACAACACGATTTCCACCCACGCTGGCATCCAGACACAAGTCAGATTAGCAGTACTTGTCCACAACCCTGCTCAGCCTCTACCCGGTCCTTCAGAACCTACAACCCGGAATTAAACACCTGACCATGATGCACGTCTCCCCATGTGCATTATCAGGAATATATACCTTACACATGTTCCCAAGAAGCTTCCCCATA